>NC_043701.1:77901031-77979283 GCF_006229205.1 Suricata suricatta | reverse complement strand
CATGAAACAGAAGTTGGTGTTTTGATTTTTACTTTGCTTTTCTGTTTGGAGTGTCATTGCAACTACTGTATTGTAAATGATGGAAAATAATTGCATATGTTAAAAAATATGAAACTTTATAAAGTAAAAAAAATAAATAAAAATTTTAAATTAAAAATAACATCAAAATACAGAAAGCAAAATATGTTAAGATTAAATAGACAAATAGATGTTAATACACCCTTGCAGTTACTGATTGGTGCAATCACAAAAAACCAAAGAAGAATATAGAAGATTTGAACAACACCATTAAACTGCCTACAGCTGTAGAATACTCCTTTTCAAATGTTCATGGAGTAAAATCAAAAGTAGACTGTAATTTGGGACATTAAACAAGTTTCATCAAATTTCAGATGATCCTAGAACACATTCTTTCACTACAGTAGAATTAAAATAGAACTCAATAACAGAAAAATAACTAGAAAATCCTCAAATGTTTGGACACTAAGCAGCATGCTTCTAAATAAGTCTTGGATCAAACATGAAATTGAAATAGATACAAGAAAACATTTTGAGCTAAATTATAACAAAACCTGTATGATGCAGCTAAAGCAGTGCTTAGAGGAAAAGTGATCATTTTAATGCATACTTTAGGAAAACAGAGAGGTCAACAATCTACTTTGTAACCATTCATCTCAGAAATATAGGAAACAAAGCAAATTAAACCCAAAGAAAGTAGGAGGAAGGGAATAATACAGAGAAGGGCTGAAACCATTGAAATAGAAAGCATTTACTGGTTGCACAAATTGCTTGTTTCCTCATCTGTAAAATAGGGATAAAAACTGAATCCACATCCTTGGATTATCATGGGGATTGGATAAACGAACACATGTAAAATCATTAAAATGATGCTTGTCATATGGAAGCATGTAACAAATATTAGCTGCTGTTGCTACTCCTCCTCCTGTAACGACTATTATTACAGGACGAACTCTTAGGCCCATGTGCTTGCTTTTAAAAAGATGCAGTAATCACATGGATCACAAGGAGTCAGAGAGTTCTAAAGCTCGGTACCCAGTTTGGCAGTTTACACAGGGACATTCCTATGGCATGGGAGATGGCATATGGCACGCCCCCTTTTCAGTATAAACCACATCCTGTCACTCCTCTCTCAAAGTCTTCCTGTTACATTTAAAGTTAAAATTCAAACCTTTATCATGGTCACCAGCAATGTGTTATCTGACCTCTGCCCACGTCTTTATCCTTCCCTCTCCTCACTGTGCTCCAGATACCTAACCCTCACAGATTCTTGCACTGGCAGTTTCCTTAACTGGAACGGTGTTCCCTCAGCATCTTGCTTGGCAAATTTCTTCTTTTTCAGGAGCCAGCTTAAATGTCACCTTTCCAGAGAAGACTTGCCTGACCACCCTACCACTGGTTGGATTCCTGCTGCCTGTGTTGTTCTCTATCTCAGCATCTGTTGATTTCCTTTATAGACTGTGTCAAAATCTGCAGTTATTCACGTGTTTACTTGTACATTGTCTCACCTATTTATTAGACTATTATCTTCATGAGTTTGGGGTCCTTGCTTATCTTGCTCAGAATGCACTGATAGAGTCTAGTATGGTGGTTGGTGCACAGTAGGTACTCAAAACATTTGTTGAATAAATGACTGAATCTGTTAGGGTTGCTTCTTGAGTGGGGCGTTGTCCTAAGTGACATCTGCTGTCTTATATCTACTCTAAGGCCCTGTATCTAAGTTGCTTGTGCTAAGGGGGAAAGTGATAAACTCCAGTAAGCATTAGGTACGTTCCTCCACATAGGGGAATTGATGATGCCACAGGCTCCTCTTTTTATTGGAGCTGTGGGCTAATGACAGGTGATCATATTCCTTGAACACTTACTGTGATTCTTTGCCATGTAGGAATTGTTTCTTCTCTCTAATTTCTTGATTTTATCCCACATAATGCTACACTGAAGCACTTTCAGTAGGCCCATGATAAAAACAATGCATTAATTAAAATGTTGCACTCTCTCTTAATTTTACATTTGACAAATAATAGCCTTTTGGTTGGCACTAAGCAACATTGTTAGCGTCTGTTATGGGTATTTAGGCAAGTTGTTTCACTGACCTTAGCCCTTTCCTATTCTGGAAAATATAAATCATCCCTGAGATGAGTCTTTATGAGTCTCTGTCAGGCTATGAGATGTGTACAGAGAAGTGTGCTCTTGCTGCTGAGCTTTCCTCTTTCTGTTGTGCCTGATTTTTTCACACCTTACCAGCCATATCATTCTCACAGACACTTCTGGGTAAGCGCCTACTACGTGTACAGTGTGGTACCTGGCTCCTACTTCAGTGATTCAATCTCCTTGTTCTTTTTATAACTGAGACCCGTATAACTGACTGCAGTGGAGTAGTTGCTTTAATCTCTATGGAATAAATATTTTGCTAGTACCAGGACATTCCTTTTTAGAACCATAGTATCTTCAGGAGTCACATTTATGGTGACTGATTTAAAACAGATACTTCTTTACCCAGGAGAGGTTTAGAAACAATAGAAATCTGGTCTCTATCAGGTGTGACACCTGTTAACTTGAGTGACTGAAAGAAACCCAAGTGAATTTTGGGAGATTGGTGCACAAAATATACCTTTAGATAAATGGAGGTCAGCGCTGGTTCAAAATTAGGCAAGCTACTTAACATATTTCTGGGCTGTGGGTTCCCCCAGGCCCATAGCTGCACTGAGCTAGTATTTGAAGGTAAGTGATTTTGACATTTGTGGAAAAGAATGTCTTGCTTACATTGTACAGTATGTCCTGGGACCTTCCCACATTGTTTTAGTAAGGGCAGCCATTCATCTGGCTCCTTACTCTTGCACAAAGTAGTTTTAGACTAGAGAGGTTAAAAATATGATCAGCTCAAGGTCTGGAAAGCCCTCTGATTTTTAGATTACCCTCAATTACTAAATATGCATGAAACTAAATTCCATATTTGAAGACATTAATTTTATCCCCTAACACTGAGGTCCAAATATAGGAGAAACAAACCGAAAAGGAAAGCATAACTTTTATTTGAGAAGTTTATGAATCTGCTTGTGAACCCATGAAAACTGTGAATCTCATTTCTTTTTTAAAAATTTTATCTTTATTTATTTTTGTCTTATTTTATTTTATTAATATTTACTTATTTTCAAGTGACAGAGAGATAGAGCGTGAGCAGGGGAAGGGCAGAGAGAGAAGGAGACACAGAATCCGAAGCAGGCTCCAGGCTCTGAGCTGTCAGCACAGAGTCCAATGCAGGGTTGGAATTCATGAACCATGAGATCATGACCGGAGCCAGTTAGCCACTTAACTTACTGAGCCACACTGGTGCCCCATGTTTCTGATTTTATTAATTACAATTTAAATTAATCAAAACTAACCTTAAAAAATCTTCCCAACAAAATTCCCTCTTTGTAGTTGGTTTCTGTCTTTAAGAGATGATGTGATTTTGAGAAAAGCTTTATTATTTTATTAGTGAGGCTGGTGTGGGGAAGATCTAGAGAGAGATGTCTGTGTATGAACCTCACAGTCACATGACAGAATGACGATGACGAAGCCTTGTCCCAGGAAAACAGACCAGTTGCTAGAAGTCCTGTACCTTGGTCTTCTTACCAAAGTGTGCATGTCTATATTAGAACTACAGCAAGGCAGCTGGGTCTTGAGTTTGAGTCCTGACCCTGCTGTTGACTAGCTCTTTAATTTGGGTGATGTCACCAAGTTACCCTAAGCTTATTACTCTTAATTTTTTTACTATTAACCATCTCATGGGGTTTTGTGAAGATTTAATGAGACCATGTATAAAAGGGTGAAAAAAGATGATGTGAATGGAATGATTATTAGTAGTACAAGCTCTTTATAGTTTCAGTTGATTTTCTACCTTAAGTTCGATGTTGTTGGATATTAGTTGTCTTTCCTTATTTTACTGGTGGTAGCAGAAGCAGTCAATGGATAAGCAGGCTTTCAATTACAGTTTTTTTCTTGGGACTAACCCAAACCTAAATCCCTGCAATATATCTCTACACTACAGGCATTAACAAGATATAAAAATGCTACCAGTAAACCACAGCATCCCCTGGCATGCATTGCCCTTGGTACACCCAAATCTGGACTTGGGACTCTGAAAAGCATTTCTTTTAGACTCAAAGAATAGATAAATCTAAAAGAAAAAATAGAATCTTGCCAGTTGGGGCCTATGATGAATCAGTTCTTTATTTTTATAATTTTGTTTTTCAAGTTATTTCTAAGAAGAGGCAAGTGATACTTGCTCAATAACTTAGCTACAGGTCCAGGTCTGTGACTATAATCTTTAATTGATGGATGTTTGGTTTACATCTATCAATAGCTTGTCTAAGGGAAATTATATTTAGGAACAATTATCTAAGAGACATGCTCCCTGCCTGCCCACTTGGGTGTTTTATCTTTGGATTTAGCTAGATGACTAAAGGCATATGTTACTTTAGTTTCTAAAGAATGAATGCCCTTCCCTGAACTGTACTAATACATTATGTCCTTTGCTTTTTTTTTTTTTAAGGCACTGCAAGAAAAGGCACATGGAATCAACTTTTGATTTTAGTTAAAATGCTCTTGAAGACATTGTCTATGTTAGTGTCTCTAATATAAAGTCAGACATGAGAGAATTCTTTGAGAATTTAATCCCAGGAAAAGCTTTGTTTTCCCCAAGGTACCCTTTTTAACAATGAGGCCTATGTAATTGCTTGGTATGCTTGCTTGTCATTTCAGTTTCCAAGAAGCTTGGAGCAAAATGTGAAGCTTAATAGCATTAATGTTTACTTTAATAGCTAGCTTATTTACATATCACTTTTTTTAACCTTGCCAGATTGTTATTCATATCTTTTGTTGTAAGCCATATCAAGTAGTTTTTGGAAACGATCATGATACAAAGACAAATAAAATAGTAGCTCTTAATTATAATAGGATAAAAAGAAAGAGAGGAAGAGGGAAGAGAGTCATCATCTTCATCATCAGTATCATAGTAGGGGGGGATTCTAATTACTTTTAATGCAGGAAAAAAACTAATTGTGTTTGTATTAAGATGCTTTTTAAAAATTATGAAACATTTTGGGGTGCCTTGGTGGCTTGGTTAAGTGTCTGAGTTTGGCTCAGTTCATGATCTCATGGTTCATGAGTTTGAGCCCTGCGTCGGGCCCTGTGCCGACAGCTCAGAGCCTGGAACTGCTTCAGATTCTGTGTCTCCCTCTCTCTGTCCCTCCCCTGCTCGTGCTCTGTCTCTTTCTCTCTCTCAAAAATAAATAAATATTAAAAACAAATAAAACAATTATGAAAGATTTTAAGCATTAGAAAAATACAGAGAATAATGTAATATGCACCCATGTACACACCACCCAAAATTAACAGGTATTACTATCTGCTACGTTTTCTTCAGATAAAAAACTTTAAAGTAATAAGGTTACAGATATAATGAAAGCCTTCCATTTAGCCTTCCCCTTCGTTCCATCTCCTCCCTGTGCTGAGGTTATCCTTACTCTGCAGGGAAATTTCCTATCTCGGCATTTATACATTCCTGCATGTATTTATGCAATTTTTTTTCTTCCAGCACACTTTTTAATTTTTATCCATGTAAGTAATTTTTTAAATGTTTATTTATTTTTGAGAGAGAGAGAGAGACAGAGACAGAGAGACAGAGAGAGAGAGAGGGACACAGCAAATCCCAAGAAGGCTCCACACTGTCAACATGGAGCCTGACGTAGGGCTCTATCTCACAAACTGTGAGATCATGGCCTGAGCTGAAATCAAGAGTCAGACACTTAACTGACTAGCCACCCAAGTGCCTCTTATTCATATAAATCATTATTTTTTATAATTTTTTAATGGTTATTGAGACAGCATGCTGGTCAGAGGGAGAGAGGGGGACACAGAATCCAAAGCAGGCTCGAACCCACGAACTGTGAGATCATGACCTGAGCCAAAGCTGGAAGCTTAACTGCTTGAGCCACCCTGATGCCCCATATAAATCATTTTAATTCCTGTTAATTGTTAAATTCCTTTTTATGATCACCCTCACAATGTACTGCATTTCTTTACTAGGGGACATTAAGGATTTTTCCAAATTTCTTTCTATGGCAAATGATACTCCTCTCCATGTTCCTGTGCACACAAGTAGGAGAGTTCCTCTAGGGTATGTGCCTACAAAGGGAATTGCTGAATCGTAGGTCTTCATTAATTCATTCTTCCAGCAAATAATCCAGTACATCCTATGTGCCACTTAACATTCTGGGTAGCCAAAGATGCTACAATGAATAAGACAGTCAAAGTACCATAAAGTTTCCATGAAGCTTACTTTTTGGGGATGTTGTGGGGAAAAAGATAGGCAATGATAACTAAACAAACTTTAAGTCAGTTAGAGTGACAAGTGCTCTGGAGAAATACAAGCAGAGCAGGTGATAGAAAGTGTATATTGAAGAGACTTGGAATTTCATATAAGGTGTGAAGGGTATCTCATTATGGTTTTGGTTTTATGTCTCTTATTATGAGTATTTTACATATTCCTTAAAAATTCCTGTATTATCCATTGCTGATTTAAATCCTTTAAATTTTTATGCTTTTAACTCTTATAGCTTGTAGCTCTTATCAAAACAAATGCACAGATTACATACATCCCTCACCTCTGCAAAAGCAACAAACTTTAAATAAACACCAATAATTTCATGTGAGACACATTGTTAGCAAGCATGGCTTAGGTTCTGCTGGGTTTGGTCTGCCTTTCCCACCTGGCGCCACGAGATGATGCAACTCCCTCAAGGCTCTTCCCTTTCTGAAGCAATGAAACACCTTTGTTCCTCCAGCACACTGTGAAGTCATCTGGCCCACACTTGGTGCAGAAGCCTCATTTAGCTCTGAAATCTAACTCTGTTCATTGCTAATTAGCTGGAGACAATTAAAATAGGACTACTTGGCACCAGTCTGATTGCCAACACAAAGACAAACCGGGTCTGTGAGGCAGCATCTGGGTATTAGAGTGGTCACCCAGATGATTTTGAATATGTTTACTTTAGCAATGAGGGGAAAAAGTGGGAAAAAATACAATAAAACAAATGTGTCAGTAAAAATAAAAGAATATGCTTCCATTAGTTATCAGTGAAAGGGATACCATAAACTAACAAATTCTGAATAATATATTCCAGTTGAAAATATGCAAATCTTCCCAAATGGGTCAGCCTACCTAATTTGAGAAACTCTGTTCTAACATAGATTTAGAGCCCATGGTGGATCTTGAACACTAATGTGGTTTCTGGAATAGGCTCTTTTTTTTTTTTTTTTTTAGAGCAAAGCATTATTCAGATGGCTGAGCCACTTGTATTAGAAACTTGGAGTCTTTCTCCTTGGTTTCCCTACTTTGAAATTGTAGCCTCTCCTAAGCTCAAATTGGGCTCCTCTTTGCTAGAAGACCAGGCAGAATTTGCTGTGCTATCCTTCATCCTATTGATGTTCACTTCGTTGCCAGAATTCCCTATTCTTCCCCTCCCTCTAAGGTCCAGATATGCAGTAGTGGTTCATTTCATTTCACTTTTTAAATTTGCGTTCATTAGCTCAAACTCTTACACCTGTCTGTGCTTTTGTCATGTGGATGACATATTTAGTGGAAAGATGACTCAAGACCTGCAATTTCTTTTGTTCCTGATTGCTGCTAGATTTGGCTCTGGATTCCTGTGGGTGAAGGGCTAATGCATCTGCCCAACTGAATACACGTCAACTTCTTTGTTTCATTATTCACAATGTGAATCATCAAACATTCTTTTTGGCAAGTCAGGGTCATTATATAGACACTGAGAACAGAGTTTATAGTAATACATATTAATAGTGTTGGTAGAAATGGCTTTCTCGAGAAATTACTACTTGCTGTTAAATGTTAGATGACTAAAAATTAGCATAGTTAGGAAATTTTCCTCAAATAAAGGTGAGAAGTTCTTCACTGAATATGTATGTGTGTGTGTGTGCTTGTGCACATGTGTATGTATATGGTTGAATTATATGAAATTATAGCTTCTGTAGGTCAAAACAATTACAAGCAATATCATATGGTTCATGTATGCATTTATATATATTTCAGATTTTAGCTGCCTTACCAAAGCAGTAACAAAGATAATAATGTCTATTTGTTTTTCTTGAAAACCAACAGTTAAGCAAGTTAAATTTCTAAAACAAAATTTTCTTTACACAAAATATTTTAATCTTGGGGGATGGAGTGAGCAAAACACTGCAATAAGAATGTCCTGTCTTACAGAAAACCTGGAATGCCTTTGAACTCCGTCTAGCTAAATTCTTCTGGGTTCAGGGCTAATCTATTCATAAAGGCTACAATCACCATTCTAGCCCACAGTGAAGGTTCTTTCCTCTGAATCAGTGATCTTCCTTTGCTACCATTATTTTAGTAAATAATTCTGTATTTCCTTCTTTCTAAATAAATTGTAAACTCATTCAAACAGAGACCATGCCTAGATTCTCTGTGACCCCCTGGTATCTGCTGATTTAGCTGAGCTTACGGCTTGAAGAACATTCTGATAGGATTTAATTATTTAAGTTGCTGGAGTAACTAGAAAATACTTTCAGAGGACTAGGACTGTTGCATCTTGGGAAATCAATCAAGGATCATCCTGCTTTCAAGGAATTTATAGTCTCCTTTGGGAGACAATGCAGAGATTCATGAAGAGTTTAGTGAGGAAAAATCACCTAGGTTTTAGATTTTATTAACTGTTCTATTCCAAGTAGAAGGGTAAAAGGAAGCGGATTCCACAGACTGGGTCTGTGTTGGCTAACTTGAGTGCAGAGATCTTTGCCTATTGATTTTGGCATGGCAGTGATACACATTTAACAGGTAAATAATTACAGTGAGCCAGTTATCTGGTTTGTGCACTTAAATTACTAATAGGGTGGCAATTCCTGGATGGGCAAATTTGAAAACACATGTGAATAACCTACAAGTATAAAAATATGATTTTTAATATGCTCTAATGTTCAACAACACTGTCTTCAACAAAAGCACTCTATGTCTTAAAAGTCAATGACAATTTTTATAACAGCTCAGAAAAGACCTTCAAGTAATTAATGGCAACACTTCAGGGAATATTTTTTTCCCTTTGTCCTTTCTATTTTTATAAGAGAATTCAGCATCCTAAAGAAGAAAGATAATCATTCACAATCAATGCACATGGACCAGACACCTAATCCGAACTTAACCAAAAAGTCAATATTTAGCTGTACCTTATCAGTGTGGAAATGTCAAGCATAGCAAGAGACACGAGCAAATTTCCAACTGATTTCTCGTTCCTATGCTTCAGTGTTCAAAGCCGTGTGGCAGAGTTTCAACATCAGATAAGACAAAACAGCCTTTGGAGAAAAAAAAAAAAGACAACAAATGACAACACTTGCAGCTGCCGAGACCACGGTTTATGAGAGGAAAACCGACGCGGGAGATGCATTCTAATCTCTCCTGGCGCATTCCCCTGGTCACCTTCCGGCCTGCGTGACACTAACACTTGATCATTACTGGTTGCAGGCAGCCTTTAAGAGCCAGCAACTTGCTGAGTAAAGTTATAATTTGTTGCTACCCAGGACAATCGACACGAATGGTTTGCATTCTAAATTTGCCATGGCTGGGAGTAGACATGTCAGACATGCAAGATGGGCTGTGGGTCTGTAAAACAGGAGTCCCACTAGTGTTCTCTGAAGCTATGGCCAGTTGATGGGTAGAAAATAGGTTTTTAATCCTTTAAGAACTTCAGAACCCTTTCAGGACTCTATGTCACTCCACAGGACTCCAGCCCACCTCACTCACGTAATTGCTGTCGAAAGTTATATTTTGTTAAACAACAAGGTTACATTGGAAAAACCTGTAATGATATAATGAGGTGGTTGGACTGTCTGTCAGCACTGAAACATTTAGCATGGAAAAAAGGAAATAGTATAACATAAAAAGACAGTGACTTAAATGGCTAAATATGTATTATTACTGACTGATTTTTTAAGGAACTGTGGGTGGGCTTGGCATTTCATGGAACATGGACGTCTAGAAACTGCTTATAGAGAAAACACCATTTCATCTAGAAATCCAACTAGAAAGGACCTGTATGAGCTAGATTCACAGAACAATGAGGCCTAAGAGTTCATGAAAGGCAGGGATCAACGATTCCAAACTAATCATATGGTAAGAGTCGCTTCGATGCTTGCTAAAAATACAGATTCCCTTGATGTTGATGAATCTGCTTTAGGGAGACTGTAGTGGGGCCTGGAAACCTGTATTTTTAACAAGATCCAGGTGCCTTTTATCATCAGACAGATGTGAAAACACTGCTTTACAGCATTCTAGCAAAACGCAGGTTACTTGGTAATGGGATGAATGAACAAAAGAAAGAAACCTTAATGGGCGTGCCGGAAAGGCACTCTCAGCGGCTGAGTTTGCCATACACTCAGCTTGCCAGGGCTCTCAGCCTTGCACAGCTAACTCCCAGTCATGGGACGGATGACCTTCAGAAGCAGCTGAAGGTTAGGTTTTTGAATGTCCATGGAACACTACTTCTTCTTGTCTTTTGTTGGAATGTCATAGTCTCTCTCACACACACACACACACACACACACACACACACACACACACACACGACTATGTCCTAAAAAAGAAATGAATACTAAGTGTTATAAACAGCAACTCGTTATGTCTCCCTGAGGAAGAAATCTTTTTCATGTTTCCTGCCATAATAGGTCCCACGAGGCACAAACCATCCTGCCTCTTTAACCTATCCATAAAGCCACAAAGAAGTGGGGTTGAGAGCAGTATTCTGATCTCCATGTGGACAATGCAGCTAATAATTTCTGTACATCCAAAAGCAACCTAGTTTTTCTTATTCTGAAAGTGCATGTTGCATTAACATTGCCATGGTCTCCAGGGGAATAATTTTGTGAACTCCACAGCAAGTAGGGAGGATTGACCGGCATATAATTTGTAATACCCTGATACAGAAAATGCGGTACTGAAGGCATCGATGGGAAGCAAAAGGAGGAGGGTGGAACCTGTGCTGTAAGGTCCTCTGATAGAGCCTGGGCACATGGCAGGCTAAGAGGCTGACTGCGAAGACCCAAACATCCCTTTTGTTCAATTTCTATGGCTGCCTGTCATCACTATAAGGCTAACTTAGGGTCATCCAATTTCCACTGAGAGGTTAGACAACACATAGGACAAAAAGAGCTCCAGTGAATGTTCTATATTTGCACCTTATTGAGAGATTTATTGAGTTTTGTTGGGAAAGAGGCAACCAGGCAGAATTAAGGAAGTTTGCAGGACAGTCCAGTAGTAGTTCTTAAACTTTGCTGCATATTAGAATCACCTAGGCGGCTCCGTAGCTCAGGGGTTAGAGCACTGGTCTCGTAGAATCACCTAGGCAACCTTTAAAAAAGTCAAGTATGTAGGCCTTGCCCCATAGCAATGCATGTCAAAATTTCTGGGGACATGACTAAGGCATTACTTAAAAAAATATTTCCTAGTTAATTCCAAAGAGCAGGCCAATTTAAGGATTCATGATTTCTAGATTGTATATTCTAGATCGATTTTAGTTATATGCTATTCCCTTGGCTGTAATGGCATTTCACCCTTCTGCTGGTGAAGAAAAACCTACTCTTTTAAAATTCACCATAAATGTACCTTCCATTGACAGTTCATTCATTTATTGAATAAACATTTATTGAAATGTGTCCTTCTCCATGGCAATGGCACTCAGTGATAACACTTAATATATTTTGATTATTTTAATTATGTATTATTGTTTTTTCCTCCACAAACTTGGAGTTCTTTAAAGCCCGGGGTTACATATTTGATTTTTGTAACATATTTTTCTTTATTTCCTTCATTCTTCCAGATTCCCAGCTGGGTGATGCTTATTCTACAGACACTCAGTGTTGAATAATAATCAATTTTTTAAGGCATGGTTACTACATTCAGAGGATTCAAAATTGCTATAGTTTGACTTTTTAAATGAAAGTTTTGTTCTTGTAATATGCTGATTTATTTGTAATGTTCTTCTCAGAGATGCTCATAGTTTTATGAGTCCTTTGCTTGCAGTGGCATTAAATGATGCCAGCTGCATGATGACTCTCAGATCCATTACCCAGGCAATACTTGATATCATAAAATTTTATATCTCATAAACTTTTGTTTTTTTATACTCACCCATTCCCAAGTTCACCTGCCTGTTCTTAGTTCATTTACTCCTTTATCTGCCATTTTGGGGCCCTCTAGAGTTAGCCCCCACCCTACCTAGCTATCTTCACCTGCCTACATACATTTTCCAGGCTGGTCAGACTGGTCTCCTCAATATTTCCCACGTATAACAGGGTCATTTCTCCTTTCTTACTATTATTCTGAATTTTTCTTGTCCTCCAAGGGCTCACTTCCTTTATGAGTTTTTACCTGACTTCTCCAGCTTTTTAATAAAATGAGTATCATATAATGTAGCACTGATCTTTATTCAGTCTATTTTTTATTGCCTAAGTTTTTCTTCACAGAGGATTATAGATGACTCTTTGCCTAATTGTAGAGATTGTGTCATGTATACCTTGCATAGGCCCCATGACAACTACCACAATAAAGCCCATATTCTAGGCCTTTAATATTTTATTCTTTAGAGATTTGACTGAATCATATCTGCCATCTGATAAACACCCAATTTAGAAGATTTTGAAAGTTTTCTGTGCCGTGATTTTCTATAGGACATTATCTAAGAAAAGTGTAACCCCAGATATGGGGCCCTGTTATGACCCGCCCCACCCCTCAACTCATGTTGTAGTCCTAACCACTCAGTACCTCAGAATGCAACTGTATTTGGAAACAGGGCCTTTAAAGAAGTGACTAAATTAAAACCATAAGATGGTTTTAATCTGACTGGTGTCTTTATAAAATGAGAAAATTTGGATATACAGAAAGGTACAATGAATATAAAGTAAAGAACATGTGAGGACACAGCAAGAAGGTGGCCATCTTCAAGCCAAGATAAAAGGCTGCAGAAACCAAACCTAATAGCACCTTGATCTTAAACTTCTAGCCTCTAGAACTGGGAAGACACAATTTCTGTTGTTTAAGCTGCTCAGTCCATGGTATTTTGTTACAGCAGCCTGAGCAGACTAACACAAGTCTTATCTGTCACCTGTCCAGAATGACTGGGAACCTCTCAGGGACAGATCTCTCAGTTCCCTCTTCTTCTTGCTTCGATTAGAAAATTCTAGATCATGCCTCTTTGATACAGAGGATGAAATTGAGAAGCAAAGAGATTCTTCCTTCTCTCCCTTTACCTTCCTTAACAAACTCAAGCTTGGTTCTGTGCAAGAGGATGTTGCCCAGATTTTCCTTCTCCTTTGGTGATGGACTCAAAGTCACTTTCCAAGTGAAAAAGTTGGGTAAGTGAAACCTCCACAAGCCTATGAAAGTAGTTTTTTCTTTTTTCTTCAAAACTCTTTGCTTTCTTGTGCATAAATATAGCAGGCTAGTTTGTATTTAAGAGAATTCTTATCTGAAAGAAGTTGTCTTAGTTTGAGTCTTCTCTAAATAAGATCCTGAGATAAGAATTTGGGGGCAAGTAGTTTATTTTTAAAGTGGTTCCAGGAAGCACTGTGAGGGAGTAGGGGTATGAGATGAAGATGGCAGGAAAATCAGAAAAGAGTGCTTTCAGGAGTAATTTCTCTGTGGGGGCCTGGGACTCAATCCTGTCAGGGACCCTCTAAAAACTGTAGGCCTAGCAGGGGGCAAAGAAGCTGGGGCATTTATCTATCATTATCTACCATTCATGAATGCACAGTTGGTTCTGGAGAAATAAAAACTCTCACCACTCTGCTTACCCTGGGAGTGGGAAGAGCCTGATCCTGCAGGCAGAGGAAGTCCACAGGCAAAGAGACAGATATTTGGGGTAGGAACCCACTGGCTTGTGAAGGGAACTGTTTACCACTGATACAGGCAACCAAATCTACAGGAGTGGGTCCAGTGGATGGATACTGGTGGGTCATGTCTGTTAAGAAAGACTGCAGTTTTCAGATTTGAGAAAGTTGGACACATTTTCTCTAAAGTTATGATTTGGGGCACCCAGGTAGCTTGGTCGGCTAGGTGTCTGACTGGCTCAGATCGTGATCTCACAATTCATGGGTTTGAGCCCTGCATTGGGCTCTCTGCTGTCAGCACAGAGCCCACTTCAGATCTTCTGTCCCCCTTTCTATCTGCCCTTCCTCCTTAAAAAAACCCATAAAGTTATAACTTACTCTGTTAGGTATCAAAAACTCAGATCATTAGTGCTTTGGTGTGTGTGTGGCGGGGGGGGCCTAATTTCTGCTTACCTCCCAAATTCTCATTTTATAGCCATTCTGCCAGAACTCTGTTTATTCTTGCTGTTCTACAGTAGCTGTTTTTGGATTGACCCTGATCATTGCCCTCTGGTGGTCTACGAGGAGCGTATGTGGAAGCATTATACTTTGTCCTGCCTCCCCACCACTTAAGTCTTCCAAATAAGCCATATTAGAAAGCAGGGATAATTTAGCACCCCCTCACCCTTGCCCCAAAGTACTTATTTTATAGTAAGGATGTATGTGTGGGGATGGAGGGTGGTGGAAGGTGTTTGGAAATTGCCATAAACTTACACAGTGGCTACTACTGAGATTTGGTTATGTTCTGGGCATGTTAAGATTATTGTCAGAAGTCTTTTTGTGAAAAGTACTTAAGACTATAAGGGATGAGAAAGTCAGGGGTGACAGCTTGATCCAGTAACAAGCCTTAGTCATCAGAGGGAGGGGCCATTCTGAGAATGGTGTGTTGTCTATGACTCAAATTTGTCTCTAGTCCTGGCCTCCATTTAGATGACATCTTCAGAGAGTTGAGGTGAAAGCTATAAATGAAAATGAAAACAGTTGTTTTGCTAAAACTCTATTGGATACAGGAGGCACAAACAAGATTATTAGGGATTCCTCTAATAGCACGTGATACAATCAATAGAGAGAGAGGGCTTCTCTTCCAGTTCCAACAAGGTCCACAAAGGGGGCTAGAAAAGGGCAGGAGGAATTAGAAGCCACATGGTATCTAAGATTTGATCCTTAGCACCCGTGAGATGCCCTCAGGGATTTAGCAGTTATTTGGATAGTGTTTGATTAATGGGTATGTCCTGAAGATCAAGTTATTTAACATCTTTGAGCCAGGCTTCTATAAAATTGAGATAATATTACCTACCTAGTGATACTTGAGAGTACTGAAGAAGATAAATAAGTGCTTAGTATAGTGCTTTGGATATGGCAAAAAACAATAATAATATTCCTGTTCTCTTGTATATTATAGATAATGTATGATTATGCTAAGTAAGATCCATCTAGGGAATTGCCTCTACTTTGTTCTTTGGTTTTTAGTTGGTTTTATAAGAATACATATTTAATGTAATCTTCATAACTCAATTTTTTTTCTTTGAAAGGGAAAGGGGGGAGGGGCACAGAGAGAGGGAAAGAGAGAATCACAAGGAGGTTTCATGCCCAACGGGAAGCCCAAGCTCAAAACCCTGGGATCATGACCTGAGCTGAAATCAAGAGTCAGATGCTTAACCGACTGAACCAGCCACGTGCCCCAATAACTTAAATTTTTTAAATAAAGCCTTTGGTGTCGATGCTGGTACACAGTTTGTAAAAGCTTAGAAATATTTTCTATGTCTAGTGGTTTTGTCTTATTTATTTTTGACTCCCTCAAAGAGTGTTAACAATTAGTAAGGGCTCACTTCCTCTAATATCAACTGGGTTGTTTTTTCTGCTTCTTGTTATCAGTTTTTGCTTGTTTGCATCTCTTTCAGCTAAACCAGTACCTAAAACTAGAGTCTACTGTGTACTTCTCTTAGTGTCTCCTTTGTAAGCCGCTGGAAGAATGTTTGCTGGGCCATGTGAAAGTGCGTATTGTCTAGAAGACAACTATTTTTAGCTTGAAGGTAGAGCTGTGTTTTTTCTTCTTGGCAAATTCTTTTTCTTTTGATGAAAGCCAAAACTTGAAGCTAGTGGTGACAGGATAGGGTCCTAATTGCTGTGCTGTTGGAAATAAGGAGAGATGTTTATTGCTAATCAAGTAAACAGCCAACCGAATTTCGACAATGTAGTAAGATGAGCCCACTGAGTGGGCTGGTCTTATAAAATACTTTTGCTAGTGAGCCTGGGAAAACTTGTGAAGTGGTAATAATAAAAACAGCATATGGTCTTTGCAGGAAGTTTGTCATACATAAGCAATGTGCTGTGGGCATGGTAATGAACTACAGGTGTATTTGGCACAAGACTTTTAAACTTGGGTAAGTGGAATTTTGCTTTTTTGCACATTCTGGAATGTGTTCTTGCATTTCTGGTATTTAAAAAAAATAACTTAAGAACTACATTATAATTTTTTTTATTCCTTATTTGGAAGCTATACTGGTCAACATAAGAAAATACTTAACTTAAGATCTTCAAAGGCATGCTGCAGAGGTTTGGAAAGCATTTGGTTTGGCTTGAAGCAAGTTTGGCTAGTGAAGTGACAGGCACACAAGAAAGAACAACAGGTGAAAAAATGTGGCGTTTCTTTCATCTTTCAAAGGATTTTCTTGATGAATTGAAACAGCCATGAAAATAAGCACTGGCCTTCATGCCCAGTGGGCTAAAAGTCCTTAGAGTGGGCCAAATCAGAATCAGGCAGAGGCCTGATGAAAATCAGGCAACACGCCTAGGCCTAATTTAATATGTGCTGCCTCCTTCCATTTTTTAAAAATTCTCTTTGGCTCAATTTTTAACAAAAAATCTGGTTTTGTGGTAGAGAGATATTTCTCTTCTTTGACTCAGATAGAGTTTGGTAATGACTTGCAAAGGCAAAAGGTGGCATTAGTTACTCAGTAGAACCAATGAAAATTTTGGCTGCCTACACAGATTTTCTTGCTGGCCTCTTACTTTTAAAAACTGCTTATAAAAATTAACTGATATATTTCTGGACTGAAATAAATAATGTCTCTTGCAAGTGGCTGAATGAGAGTCAGAATCAACATTTTTCATTTTGCTTGGGAAAAATACTGCATTTGATCATAACAATATTTTAGAGCAGCTTTTAAAAACGTTGACTGGGCTTTAGCAGTTTCCCAAACTTGTTTAAAGGAGTCTTCTGGATCTATGAGTCATGTATAATTTTCTGATTATAATCACAAGGCAGATGTCTCCATAGAATTCTGCAAAACTTTAAAACATATTTGAACAACGTGCAATTGACACAAGAGTAGAACATTCCCCAGTGTTCTGGTTTAGAGAGCGGGCACACGAAGGCCTGGGACTGAATCCACAGACTCACAGGCCCTGAGTGCAAACTTTTTTCTGGCCAGCACCTCACAGCAAGAAGTCACTGCTTAGTTTGGCATATAAATACAAATAAAATTCATGGAGATAACTAACTTTATTACAGCACTTCTATGAAGTCCTAGGAGATGCCTGAATTATAATAATTGGAGAGTCTGTTTTGTGTCTTTCTCCAGAACCTTTGTTTAGGAAGCAACTTCTGAAGTCACTGACAATGCCAGCTTTAGAATTCTAGAGGCATGTGTTTGGGGAGCGGCGTGGATGAGAATCAGATTGGATCTGCTGATGGTAAGACGTTACCAACACGTATTGAGCACATGTTATTAAGCAGATGACAAGACATTTGGAGTGATGGACAGATCACTCCATTTAAGGAGAAACATAAATGCAATACTCAGCCGCCATCAAAGCGTCGTCACAAACAACCACTGCCACCGCCACCTCCATAACAAACTATACAGTTTCTAAAGAAGGCTGAAATGTTTAATGAAAAGCTGCACAAAAAATGCCTGTGGATTTTGGAATAAGCAAGAGGCATGGACAGAAGCCCATGTGCTTTGTCTTAACTGGCTCTAACTGTTTTGGTTTCAAGCTTAGCAGCACAATACTCCTGCCAAGGAGACGTACATGTACATGGGATGTTTTCTGCTCTGCTTCACTCAGGCGTTTGAAGAAAGGCCCTGGTTTGTATCAATTCGACATCAGTTTAGTTTTAGAGGAAACACACCCCTTGAAGCAATTACGGGATCGCAATTTATCATTAGAGTGAATAATGTGTTGGCAAGTCTATTTAGAATAGGGTTTTAGAAATTAATTACTGGAATAAGTCACAAAATGCCTCACTGTTTTCTAACAATTAAAAACTCCAATTTGACGATTAGATGACAAGAAATTTTTCAGGGCAGTACATTTATGACTTATCACTGTAGAAAGGGGTCGACAAACGTTTTCCGTAAAGAGTCAGAGAGTAAATATTTTAGATTTTGTGCCTTTGTAGCATGAAAACAGCTACAGACAGTAAGTAACTGAAAGTGTATGCTCATGTTCTAATAGAATTATGTACTGTGTTTTATATTTCATTTAATTTTAACCTGTGTTAATACCTTATTCTTCCTTTGATTCTTTTATTCAACTATTTAAGAATGAAAAAAAAAAAACTATTTTTAGTTCTGGGTTGTACAGAAAGAGGCAATGAGCCCAATTTGGCACAACGGCTATTGTTTGCGGACTCCTGGTTTCAAGTAAGAGGAGGACTCTGTTATTAACACTAGGATATCTGAGCATTAGTTTCAAGAGCAATGTGTTCTTCAACTCACCATCATTTTACAATGCTGGCCCAACGGTATTGTTTTTAAAATGCATTGTTTGGGTGGTTTGGAGACGGCACTATGCGGGCTGGGCTGCATGGCCTGAGGTTTGACAAATTAAACTCTGCGTGTGTTCCTCTCATTAGGTTCCAATTCCATTCATCAGTAAAAGGAACTGGTGTCATTGCCTCACTTGTTGCAATGAATAAATCTGTAAAATTTTACAAAAGGACAACTGCGTGGATTCTTTTGACGCCTGAAGACTTGAGTGTTAGGTTCTCTTTATAAAAGTTTCCATGACAATCTAGCCTGAGAGAATGACAGGTTTGCCCTCTTGGGGAATTTCTCATTAAGGAAGCTTTTCTTTCACCAGGAAGCTTTATGGGGGCTTAATAGTGGGTCAAACAGGGAGAACCAAATAGGACCCTTTCATAAACTATACCTTATACCCACGCTGGCCTGAAAGAGAGCTTGTTTCCTCCTGTGTACAGTGATGGGTGGATGTTCAGAAGCTAAGAGTTTAGAGAGGACCACCATGCTACCCCAGGGTCTTTGCTTCCTGGTGGTAACCAAGAGACCCAGACACAAGCATGTGCTGTTAACAGATGGGCTAAGCCAAGAATTATAGGCCCCTAGCTTTCTCTGTTGAAAGGCAGTGTGTGGAATGGTAAAGCAAAGGGACTGTGATGCTCGACTGAGTCTTTATTTACCCTGGCTCTCCCATTTACTAGCTGTATGAGTTTCACCTCTCTGTGCCTCAGTTTACTCCTCTGAAAAAGGGGCATGATAACAATGATAACAACAATGCTGTAGGGATTAAGTAAGTTAATATTTGTAATGCAGTTTGGGAATAGCACCTGGTATCTGGCAGTGAATAATAAGTGAATAGTTTCCTTTCTTTTTAGCCTTAAAAGTAATGTGTCATTTACAAACTCTTATTTAGAGGGGGATTCCTTCCCTCAGGCATAATCACTATAACAATATCCTTTAATTTCTTGCTTTTTTTTTCCCTCAACTATTATCACTGTATCATTCTATGATCTTTCAGCCTCCTCAGCCACCTTGTCCTTATTCCCATTTGGATCCTGGCCTTTATTCTCTTCCCACTCATTGCACTTTGTGATAAACTCAGTGATCTCCTGGATCTAAATTGAGAAACACATGGCTCATATATGAGGGAAGCATAGTTCATCGAGTGTAGCCTAATATATTGCTATCTATTTATGGCACAGCACAGTCTGCATTTTATCAAAGATCTATAGGTTTTTAAGGGAGGTTTGTAGTAAGCTACTATCTCCCTGCCTAGAGAAGTTGAAGGAATAGAGCCTGATGGGGAAAATTGGTAATGTTCTGAATATAGGCTTTATGTCTAATCATCAGTAGAATGTTCTGTATTCTAAAGACCTTCAATAAATACTTTGTGTTTGACTATGTACACTGGGCTTGGGTTCTCTTTCCTGCTCAACTGCTTTGTGGACTGGAGAAGAAAAAGCCTTAATTAAATGTTGCGGTGTGCTATTTTAAATCCAGCTAAAGCTTTGTTATCTCCCCTCTTGGGCCTGTGCTCTGGAGCAGGGCCAGAGTGTGGAAAGTTGGTAAGGGAAGCTTTTATTTTGGTTAATTACTGTCCTGGATTTGTCTATGCCTATTTTCTTGGAATAAAAGTGAGATGCTATTTTTTTTGGACTACTCGATATACAGAAAGTAGGATTTTTTTTTTCCTAGAGAGGATGAATAGTTTAAGTTATGGGCAAAAGCAATTCTGAAACATTTAACATACTTGAATAAGGAAAGGCCATGTCGCAAAAGGTTTACATGAAGTCTTTGGGTTTTGCTCTTCTGGATGACTAAGAAAGCAGTTTTAAGACTTATAAGGAAACAATGTCTGTATTAAAGGTCTGCTTTTCCCTTAAAAAGTACAACACAGGTCTATTCTTTTCCCTCATATTTCTTTACTCGTATTTCTTTTACTCCATCATATCTTATCCAAATGGGACATTCTCTTTGACGTCAAAGGGTACTTTGTATATGTAAGAAATACCCATGGAGTAGAGGGGAATGAGACTGTACCCCAAATATAGTTTTATTTGATTGAAACAATTCATCTAATTGACATTGCCTATTGTATTAGTAATTATGCTCTAGGCTCAAGGAGTTCACATTCATTTATTAATAACATCTTTGTCCAGTATACTAGGTTTCTACTGTCTGCAAAGAACAAAACTAAGCCAGGTATTTGGGCAACAAGGTCCACAAATGCCTGTTTCTGTCATTCATTTCAAAGATGAAGTATTCTCTGTAGTATTTTTATTGTACATTTCCTGGAGTACAACTAGAGGCATTCAGGATGATTTTGTTTGTTCTTCAAGGAAAGGAGAAAGAAGAAAACTAGCATTCTTAGTGCTTACTATATATTAGGTGGTGCACATACATGATTTCATGGAATCCCTGCATTAATCCTTCAGCATAAGTAATATTTCCCCCTTATTATAGGTGAAAAAACTGAGGGTTGGGATTAAGTCCCTTGGATAAAGGTTGTAGAAAGTTAGGATTCATAATCAAGTCTGTCTCTTTTCACTAACTGAAACTGTCTCCCTTCAAGCAGAGACAGGTTTTGTTAACCACCTGGTAGATAATGCTGACTTGGGATATGGAAAAGTGTCCTCTAAATCTATTTAAACTTTTTAAAAGAAAATGTTATAGATATAAGTGGGAAAATGTTGCTTCATAAAGATTTTAAAAAGTAAAAATTTGAAGCTTAAAATTGTGGGCACAATTAAATGATTAAAATAAACTGTATATAGCTCTATACTTAGAGAATTAGACATTTAAAAGGATTATTCTACAGAGCTAATCAAATCCACAATCTTTGTCAGAGTAAGATACAATGTGATAGGCAAGTATAGACTGAAACAATGAACAACTGCCTGTTTTTTTCTAAATTTCATGGTGATGATAAAATTTTAGAATATATTTTAATTATAAAAGAATTACGAATGAAGGATTAAGAACTCAGAGGCTCTTACAAATGCTTAAGAGCAAGTACGAGTTCTTGCTGCAGCTAAGCAGAGACAAAACAGTCTTCATTTTTGTGCCAGAATTTTCTCTTGGCTCAGATGACCAGAACTACAAAAGAGATAATGGGGAGGTCTTGCTATTCTAAAAAGGTTTCCTGATATACTTAGGGGAAAAGCTGTAAAAGACATATGAATTCTACTAAAATAGGTTATCTGTGGGTTATCTATCTTATTACTGTACAAAATTCTTTCACTTTTCTCATTTTGATATCTATTTTTGTCTGCAAATGGCAACAACTTCTCTATCAAGGTTTTTGAGAAGGTAAAATGAAATTAAAGGTACTTTGGAATGGTTAAAATATTATTCGTATGGAATGGCAAATTCAGAAAATATTTTTCAAAATTCTCTAATACATTTTCCTTTTGTAGTAATATAATCTCCTTCCCCCAATTACCTTCCCTCCATTACTGCTCCAGGGAAGAACCAGGAGGATGTCATTCACCTAGGATATGGAAAGGGTAACATAGTGAGAGGTCTTCCTAGTTAAATGCAATAAGTTAAACACTTCATATTCTAGGAAGCAGAAAGAGAAGAGAGAAAGGGAGGGAGAGTGAAGAAGAAGAACTCAGCATTGCATACTGGCTGCATGCATGAAAACTCCCATAGGGTGGGTAGAAACATCTAGATGTTTCTGGATTTTAGGAGTACCCAGAAGTCCCCTCTCTTTTAAGAGGAGAATGAAAACCTATATGAGAAAATCTGAGATCAGCATGGTCCTCCATGAGGTAGAAATAGTGAGTAAAATTGTGAGGGAAGGGTCTACAAAGATGGTCCTGGGATAGTATTTCTGGTTGCCCAGGGTCTGTGCAAGACATGCACAGGATTCAGGAGTCCTCATAGACTGAAAGGAGATGGTTCAAACATTTGAGAGAAGTGGTGGACTAAAATAGGTCTAAAAATACTCTCCCAACCACTAGACAGATGAACATCAGAAAGTCAGATAATGCCAACTATTGGTGGGAGAGTTGGGAAACCCTCTAGCTCTGTTAGTGGAAGTCTAACGTGGTACAGCTATTCTGGGGAGTTATCTGGCAGTGCTTAGAGAAATCCAGTATATACATTAATATCCCCATTCCTGGATATACACTCTAGAGCCACTCTCTCATAGGACTGTAAGGGAACATGTATGTTTACTGATGCTTTAATTGGGAAGGCAGAAAGTTAGAGGCAAATGAGGCATCCGTTTCTCGGGGAATGAGTTAGTCAATTGTGGAATTTACATATGTGGTGAAATTCTACATCCCACTCAGAATTAATGATCTAGATGTACATAAAGCAACATGGATAGATCTTAAAGACATGATAAATGAAAAAAGAGAAAGTGTTCTATAGCACAGTATGTGTATATAAATTTAAACACAATAACATAAACAACATTACATGTTTCTCAAAGATACAAGCATACCTAAATAGAGTTATGTTTTACAAACATTAGTGTGGATGCCTCCAGGAGGGAGGAGAATGGAAACTAGGAAAAGAAGTTAAAGGGAAAACAATAAAATTAATAAAGCCTGATCTAGGCCCGTGAGTTTGGCAGATGGTGTACTATGAGCTAAGAGATATGATTATTTCAATCCTGAACCCTAGGTTAAAAAAACAAAAGCTACAGTTTGCATATTTGAATCATGGTGAATACATGTGGCATTACATTGTGATAATTAAATTCCAGAGATGTGGTCCTGCAGGGAGTGACCAGTGTCTATGAAAAAGCTACTCATCTATGTCACATAAGCAGATCATTTCAGAATGAGAACGGAATTTAGTAAATTGCTTGTTATTTAGTTCTCTGATGCCCTGGAAGATGAAACATTTACCCCTTGAGATTAATTTTTCACTGACTGATCAAACACAATGTACTGTTTATGTTCTCTATAACAGGAATTTTAAAGTACATAAAATTTTAAGCAAGAGTCTGATATCCAAAAAGATGTATTTCTTTCATCTGAAGTAATTTGAAGTTCAACTGGGTGAAATACTGCTACTGTTTAAGCTCCTTATTATAAAATATGGATTCAGTTAATCAAATTTATAGTGTGGAGTTGGAACTCTCTCTGATGACTTGAGAGGGAAGTTTAACATTCTTACAAAATTATCCTCAATGGTCTTCATTCCTCACTGGTTGCATGTTGGCTGTCACTTTGCCTTTCTAGATCTCCGTTTCCTCAATTGTAAAATGATAAGACTAGTTCATCACTCTCTAAAAATGCTACTATTTCACAATAGCAAAACTAACAAAGGTGATTAAAATTCTACCAAATAGAAAGTCCTCCCCACTGTATAACCAACAGTCCATCAGGGGTTGCCAGGGCCACGAGAAGTTGACAAGCACTAACTCCAAAGGTAGGAATGAGTCATATTCTATTTCTGTGCTATTATCTTGAGGCACCAGTGATTTTCAGAATTAGGCATTTTTAAAGTTCCAGTGAATTAGTCTTTGAATGACCATTCTTAAGAGCAGAAGTGGCACAACAGATTTATATGCTGGTGCGTCAGTATATCCTGTTATCAGAGTCGATGCTTCTGGATGGTGTTAGAAGTAAAATTATTACTGCAAGTTTCTTTGGGCACTTCAAGTATAAAAATGTCTCGGATGGTGTGCAAGATGGTCCTATATTATAATGATAATAATAATACCTATACTTTATAACTCTTGCACAGACACTGTGCTAAGTGTTTTCCAAATTTTAACTCCTTTTTCACAGCAACCCTGTGAGATAGATACTATTATCATCCCTTTTTATGGAGGAAGAGAATGAAGTATAGAAAAATTAAATTGCTTAAAGTTTCACAGGTACAAAGTGGGAGAGATGAGATTTGAACTAGAGTCTTTAGCTCAAGAGTCTATGCTTTCAATCACTAGGTTTGCTTTCTCTTTAATATGTGGTGAAGTTTCTGACATAAAAATTCTGATGGTATACTAGAGATTTTCTCGATTTTATGTTTTCAATAATGTTCCTGTTACTCCACCTATCGTCAATTTTTAGAA
The DNA here is from genome assembly GCF_006229205.1 of Suricata suricatta. Taxonomy (NCBI): domain Eukaryota; kingdom Metazoa; phylum Chordata; class Mammalia; order Carnivora; family Herpestidae; genus Suricata; species Suricata suricatta. The sequence goes on along the minus strand of NC_043701.1, from coordinate 77,954,551 downwards.
AAAAACCATTGCCTTGTCTCCCTTACTCTCATTCTTCTTTCAACCTGGCCTTTTACAATAAGTAGTATATCTACTACTGACTGGCTCATTTCTCATGACCCATATGAGGTTTACATATTTATGAGCCCCATCACACTGATGGGCCAGCTAAAGCTCACTGAGGTTATGCATTTTGCTCATGGTCTTATGTCTGGTGAGCATCTCTAGGAGCAGCCTCAGGCACAAGTGCTAAGCCCCTTGCAGGACTTCTTCTAAGGATGCTTAGTGTTCCTGAACCAGGGTTTTGCCATTCCCAAAGTAATAGAGGCAGTCTGATGTCTTCTAATGTACTGTCCAGCCTTAATTCTTTATGAGTCTATTATGTGGGTCATGGCTCCCAACCTCATGCTGGCTAAAGTAGAATTCAAAGCAGCAAGAATTGGCAACTTTGTCTCTCATGAACTTCAGCAAGTCACAAATCTTGAGCAGATTAAGCAACAAAATAATACACAGAAAACTGTATTTTTATTCCTTTTGTCAGAAATGATTTTAAATCAAGCATTGTTATTATCCATATTTTGCAGACTCTTCTTTCACTAATAAAGCAGTTTTTAAAATAAATTTTTCTCTTAAAAAGACAGTACAGTTAACCTTTGCATGACGTGGGGGGTATGAGCACTGACTTCTTCCCGGAAGTTGAAAATCTACGTGTAACTCTTGACTCCCCCCAAACTTATCTACTAATAGCCTACTGTTGACTAAAAGCTTTGATGATAATATAAACAGTTGATTAACACATATTTGCATATTATATATATTACAGACTGTATTCTTACAATAAAGTAAGCTGAAGAAAATGTTATTAAGAAAATCATAAGGGGGCACCTGAATGGCTTAGCCGCTTGAGCGCCTGACTCAATTTTAGCTCAGGTCACAATCTCACGACCCTGGAATCAAAGCCAAGTGTGGAGCCTACTTGGGATTTTCTTTCTCTCTTTCTCAAAATAAATAAATAAACATTTAAAAAACCCTTATGAATATCCAATTGTTCTAGCACCATTTCTTTAGAAAGCCTTCTTTTTCCCACTGAATTGTCTTTGAATGTTTATTGAAAATCATTTGAACACACATGCTTGGGGTCTACTTCTGGTCTCACTTTTGTGTTCTTTTGATCTATTTATCCATCTTGAGAGTGGAGCCTGCTTAAGATTCTCTCTCTCTCTCTCTCTCTCTCTCTCTCTCTCTCTCTCCCTCTACCCCTCTCTTCCCTGCTCACATTCTCTCTCTTTCACGAAAGATAGAAAGAGAGAGAGAAAGAGAGAGAGAGAGAAAGAATGAAAGAAACAAAGAAGGAAAGAACTGGAGAAAGAAAACCAGAAGGAAGGGAAAATACATTTGTAATGCTACACTGTATTTATTGAAAAAAATCTGTGTATAACTGGAGCCATGCAGTTCAAACCCATGTTGTTCAAGGGTCAACTGTATTTTATATTAGGGGAGGAATTGTGTTAAACCAGATGGAGTTTTGTTGGTATTTACATATTTAAGAAAATCTTTCAAAAGTTGTCTCTGAATTTCTAAGCCATTGAAGCAAGCTTTCAAAGTAAAAACTAGCAGGAGAGAGACTGAGGTAGAAAAGAGGTCATGACTAACTGCCTGGGAATGTTTTCTCATCCTTGAGGAGAGGGGAAGAGTAGGATGAGGATGTGGGATGGTGTGACCTTGTGATCCTAGATATCTTGTTTATATTTCCTTATCATAAATCTTCTTGCTGCAAGTGAAGCATTGGTAAAGTGGCTTTAGTCTGCCAGAGAGACTCTTGGCCTGGGTCCAAACCTAACTGAAATATTATCAGAAATACATTCTTTACCATGTATAGCACTTGAAAGTTTTTCTAATGAGGTGCACACACGGTAGCCAATTAGAAAGGGTAATCCAGTGTCTCTGGATTCTGGCAGGGAAGAGCATGCCCTCTCACTATCAGTCACGTAGGGGTTATCAACCAAATGTGGCTTTACGTGGCATGTCCAGTGGGCTGATGCCAAAGTGTTGTTTTGTGGGATAGAAATAGGTAGCATTATATATTTGTGAGCCTCAGAAAGACCATCTAGTTTTTGGACTCTTAAGAAAAAGAGACAGACTTAAAGCTCATTTTATTCTGGGACAAAATTATAACCTATTAAAATTAAGTATCTAAATTACTTAAAGATAAATGAGAGTGTTTAAACATGGCCACAAGGGAAACCTTGATAGTATGCCTCTGGGAGAAGGCATCACAAGGTAATTTTAGGACAGATGAGATGATGGTTAGGACAAGAAGAAAGGGTGAGTGGAGGGGACAGAATAGAAAAGGTAACAAGCTCATGAAACATAACACGCTCATGATATACACACATTCATAGAATGTTGAGATGGCAAAATACACAAAAGCCCAAAATTTACTTTAAAACATCAGGTGTTTTATGCTTTTTATTTATATAGTTCTTATCCCTAACTAACACCAAAAGTTTTATTTAGAATTTAGATCAGACTTTATAAAAGCCAAACTGGCTAGGGAAGCAAAACTTCTATTTAGAAGTGAAGAAGGTAGAATATGGAATATTTGCATAATTTGCTCAAAATCATTTTGTTTGGATTAGGACCAAGTTCTCTGATTTACCAGTGGAGCAGGTGATGTTCCCCATCTCCACCATCAGAAGTTACTACATTCCAGCTGAGTACTTGCATTTGGCTTGAAATCATAAAACTGTAGGTTCTGAAAAGATGTCATCTCATTGAACTCCAGAGCCTTTTGCTTGGATCTGTATACCTTTTCCCGCAACATTTCCCCAATTAGGTGATCTCCAATGATGACACAATTGAGTAGTAGTGCTTTTTATGGCCCCCACTCCCACCCCTTCTTCACTTTTTTACAATGGTAGTAAGAATGGTCCCATTAGCCATATCTGATAAGATGGTGTGAGTTTTGACAAACGTTGAAGCTCTTAGACAAGTAGAATTCTCATTTCTTTTTTTTTTTTAATTTTTAAAATGTTTTATTTATTTTTGATACAGAGAGAGACAGAGTATGAGAGGGGGAGGGTCAGAGAGAGAGGGAGACACAGAACCAGAAGCAGGCTCCAGGCTCTGAGCTAGCTGTCAGCACAGAGCCTGACGCGGGGCTCGAACCCACGAACATGAGATCTGACCTGAGCTGAAGCCGGAGGCTTAACCGACTGAGCCACCCAGGCGCCCCTAGAATTCTCATTTCTTAACCACTTCTTATATACATGCTCCTTTATTCAATAAAAGGCAGAGTTGGTCTTCTTTACCTATAGCCTTACTTATGAGTATCATGACCATCCTATCAGACCACTGGGAACATGAAATATGCTTTGGTTTTCCTTTGCCTTTGGAATCTTGAAGGTAGGTATTAAACTGCTCCCATTACTGGCACCATTTCATGTTAGGAAATCCAGTTTCAATCAACATTTTTCTGAATATGGTTTTTCGATTCATAGCAAAATTAAATCTGTTTCCCAGAGTCAACAATAGTCAAACCTGAAGGTATGTGGTAGAGCTTGCCTCTGCCCAGAACATTCTGAAATGCTTATGGGCAGCCAATGAGCCTGCAAAACTGTGGCCAAAGCTTGCTTCATTGTCACTCTTTGGAGACAGTGGAGCTCCACGTCTCAAGGATGCCTTTTCTGTGTTCGCTAGGGTTCCTGGCAGCTAATACAAGAGAATGTTGTAAATTGGCAGGAAGCATACACCTCATTCCTTGAAAAAGACCCAATGTTCATGTGTATGTTCAAACAAACAGACCAGGTGGAGTATTTTCAAATGTCAAATCTAGATGAAACATATAAGCCCTGGTGATATCTTTTCATAGTTTCTAGAACTTTGGGGGGATAATATGTGTGGGTTCATCCAATCAATTGAAGCCCTTATGAGCACAAAACTGAGATTTCTTGGAAAGAAAGAAATCTGCCCCAAGACTATAACAGAAATTCTGCCTTGAGTTTCCAGCCTGCTGGCCTGCCTTCCAAATTTTAGACTTGTCAGGCTTCACAATTCTATGAACCAGTCCTTGAAATAGATCTTCTACAAGATGTTTTTCTGGAGACTGGTAACACTTATAAAGTCTATTACCACATTTGCCTTGAGAATGTCAGCAGAGACCTTGCCTATTATATAAATTGGAGAACCCATGAAAGGTCTGACATAAAATTATCTTAAAAACTAGTAGTATAAAAATACCTGCTTCCACTGAATACTAGTAGGTTTTCCATTCTCTGATAGTGCTATTGACTCTACTATCCTAATGCTCTTTTGGTTTAGTTGGGAAGAAGCATGAAGCCCAGGCATGGTGGGTCAATTTATATTCTTTCTTCTTGGTCACAATATGACACTTTAATTTTCCTCCATCCTCTTCTTTCCTCTTATCCATAAGATACCTCAGTTCTTGTAGAGAAGGATAACATAAAGAACTAAGGTACACCCTCTGTTTTCCTTCCTTTGATTTTGGGATGAATGTTTCTTTTCCCTCTCTGGCTGAATAAAACTTTTATTTACCTTTGCCCTCTTCCTGAAGACTTGAGAAAATATATTCAACAAAATGTTTCCTTTTCTCCAGCTTGTATGTGTGTATATAATGTGCTACTAGAGTAATGAATTCTTACTGGGTTATATCCAGCAGGGCCAACCTTCAGCTCATAGGCTGAGCAGGATTACTGGACAGCTCTCAGGTGTGTGGAGTTGGCTAGGCCTCATCAGTGGATGAACCTAAAGACTCGAAGACAGGATACTGGGTGGGCTTAACTGATCCAATTAATTGTATGTATTAAGAACTTTTGCTCAAGAATTTTCGTAGTGCGATCTCCATTATTTCAATTTGAAATCCTGTTTCAGTGAAAGTCATTTTGTTGTTAGCAGCAAACTTTTCCACGTAAAAATCTGGCCCAATGGATGTCACTGGCAGTTTACTAAGATTCAGATGGCATACAAGCCATCTGAAAGATGTAAAACTCTTAGACATGCAATAATAGCTCCCAATCCTGGCACCACAAAATATCAGCAAATCCCAGGTCCTCCTTTTGCTTCCAGTAGATGCTTTTGATTTTCAGATACATTAAAATTACATAGGAAATATAAATATCCAAAGTAAAAGGCATGTGACAGAGACTATTTTACCTGTCCAGGAATATTTTATACTTTGATGAGAAGAAGATGTGGCAGCCTGGCACATTTGGAATTCCAGAAGTCAAAGAGTGCCAAGACCGCCCTTAAAGAGAGATATACTAAATAGGATCATCTCCAACAACTAGTGAATATGGTTAGCACAGGGCATCAAAAAACAGAATACTCTCATTTTCTTCTGCAAGTACAAAGTATAGAGGAATCTAAAGGCCTTTGTAAAAATATTTCTGTACTTATTGTTTATTCTCCTTGATGGCTATTTCCCCAAATTTTAAACCAAACTGCAGTTTCAGAATTTGGATTTAGCCTTAGAGCTTCTCTAAATACCATGTGTCTGATGTTTCTTTAATATGGAGATTAAACACAAACATGAAATTAGCTTCCTTGAAACATTCACTTTGAACTTTGCTTTCCTGCTACTGAGGAGATGATCTTTTGAACAGATGCCCTGCCACACTGATGGTGTGTTCAGAGCTTGGATATGGGCCAGCCTCACTTAGCCGTTTTTCCTTATTTAGCTTGCTCAATATTATTGGCAGGTTGCTTCCACCAAAACCCCTATTTTCTAAAAGATTTTTGACAACTTCAAGTAGGTTCAATATCTTCCATGGAAAGTTGTGCTAACTGGGCAGAAAGATTGAAGTGCCAATTATAGCAGCAGCAGCTGAGATCCTTTTGTTTTATTGAGAATATAAGGGGACCCTGTGCTGGCCGACATACAGAGCTTATGACAGAACGTTTAGAGTAAAACACAACTGAGAAATTGTCGAAATCACACAGCGTTCCTTTTGCGGAATGATCTTGGGAGGATTTTAGATAATTTCAGAATTCTCTCGTTAGTTTTATGACTTGATGATCAGAATTATCCTCCTCCCCTTAAAAAGGAGCATGACTCTTTCCTTCTATTTAGGCCAAACATGAGAGTGAGTGAATCTGTAGCCATCTTTCCTTAAGTTTTGAGAACTCAGGCTAATTGGTGGGATAACCCTTTAAGTTAAAGCATCGTATACATTCACTAAAATATAAAGACTGAAAAATCCACAGCTCTTACTTTGTCATTTTGGTAGCATCACCCACTAATGAACAAAGAATTAGTTGCTAATGAGAAATATTGGTGTGTGTATGTGTGTGTGTGTAAATATATAAAATTATTATTTTTTTAAAAAGCCTGTCAGAGACTATGAACAACACTGGCTAGACATAAGAAATGTTCTTCCATTCACACTCTGCAAACACATTTCATGGTGATCCTGCCTGTGTAAGAAAAGATTTAGGAATTCAATAATGACATCTACATAATATTTTTGGATGGGATATGTAGTATGAGTAGTCTTCTTTCTAAGTAAACACAGCAAGCCACATTCTAAGCCTAATAAAGCAGGGAAATAATTCATTTTTTTAAATTCTCCACCCTCAAAAATAAAGTATCATGTGTTAAACTGTGAGGAAAGTATTGCCCAGATTTATTATGCACCAAACGAGGGCAAAGCCATAAAGATAGAAGCAGGGGGTGCAAAGTTGGGGATTTGGGAAATTCTACAGCTCAGGAAGGAAAATGGGTAGGTAAGAGTGGACAAAACTGCTCAGGCTGCTGCATGGGGAATGTGAACTGTTAAGAGGTGACTAGTGTCATCAGATAGTGTTCACTTGTTGGATTTCAACAATCAGCATTTTTTTAATTTAAAATATTTTTAATGTTTATTTAGTTTTGAGAGAGACAGACAGAGCATGAGCCAGGGAGGGGCAGAGAGAGATGGAGGGGAACACAGAATCCGAAGCAGACTTCAGGCTCTGAGGTGTCAGCACAGAGCCCAACATAGGTCTCAAACTCATGAATCATGAGATCATGACCTGAGCCGAAGTTGGACACTTCACTGAATGAGCTACCTAGGTGCCCCAACAATCAGCATTTTATGACCTCAAATAAAAAATATTTTCAGGCTGGAATATTATTTCTCCTATTTCCTGTCATTTATAAAATATAAATATAAAAGATACATACATATGTATAGTATTTGAAAATACCCATTTAAATATCAGATTTTATTTGAACTTATATATAAAATATTTTTTATAAAATATAAATATAAAAGATACATACATATGTATAGTCTTTGAAAATACCCATTTAAATATCAGATTTTATTTGAACTTATATATACTATGTTATGTTCAGAAATTTTTTATATTAGCTCACTTGATTAAATGTTTGATCAGTGTCAAAATATCCTACTTAAAGAATGGGCAAAATAATCAGCAATAACAATAATAGCAAATCCTCATTGACAAGGACATCATTTCCTGGCTTGCGGATAGCTATCTTCCAAGAATCACTGTTTTTACAATGGTTTCTCATTGGTAGCTGCCATTTGTTGACTGTGTACTAGGCATACAGTTATAACATAGGTTATTTTATTAAATCATTATAATCAGCAGAAGCTCGTAAAGTTTAGGTAAAATGCCAGAGGCCAGGTAGTAAGAAGTGGAGCTGGGTTTGTGGTGGGTCAGCCTGGCTCCCATATTCTGTGTGTTACTTCTATCCCTATCTAGCCATTTTCACTGCAGAAATTTTCTTGAAGTTTTCCACTACTTTTCCTTACAATGCCTTGGCTACAGATCAGGTACTAATGCTGATACAGGCAACACATTTTCTTCTTGCCTTCGTTGTACATCCTCTTGGCTATGTCCGATAGGAATAACTGTTCTCGTAGGATACAGACCTATGATCTGAGAACTCTGCTTGGATATATTCTCAGCCTCTGCCTTCGGACTTGGTGATAGTGACCAGAAGGGAGATCAATGTCAGAGAGTCTTCTGTGCAGAGAGAGGGATTCTGGGCAGAGTAAAGCTGGGGAGACTTCCCTCAATGCTCTTCTCCTTGCTGGTTGGCACAATCTTTACTGAGCTCTGGAGACTCCAGAACAGTTCTGCGAGGCTGATATCCAGAATCATTTCAGAGGAAAGAGGAAACAGGATGCTTGAATTTCACAGTTGGGATGGGCTCTGAGCTTGAGCCGTGAGACTGACACTAACCATAAGGATTGTCTATAGGGAAAAGGAGCAGAAAAAACTCTTTGGAAGTTCTGTTGCTTGATGGTGACCTACCCTCTACCTCCTGTTTTGTTTTTATAAGGAGACACTACATAGGGATAGAGAAGCTTGTTAAAAAAAAAAAAATCCTTGGCAATGTGGTTGGCATTTGCTTTTGGAATCTGGAGAAATCTTGCATAACAGAGTTAATTTTTATGGCATAGTGAATTTTCTATTGATCTGGATAGAAGCGCTCCAATAGTGGGAATGAGCAAAAGGCAAATTCTTGATGCAATACATTAGCACTGGTGTTTGATGTATTTCCTCCTCCCTTCCTCCCCTCCTTCTCTTCCTTCTTTATTTTTTCCTTCCTTCCTCCATCCCTCCTTTCCATTCTTTCTCTCTTTTTAAAAATAATTAAGCACCTAATATACATGAGTCTATGCTGGTAGCTGGGGATATAAAGATAAAGCAGATATAGATCTTACCCTGAGTAATACAATATATTAATATTATATATATATATAAATACTATACCATGAATAGCATAATATTAAGGGAAATTGAATATATAGTAAGTGCCAATAAGATGCTAAAGGAGTTCAACTTTCATTTATTTGTTTATATAATGGATATTTGTTAAGGACTCCAGGGACTAGGCATTGGGCCAGCGCTGGGGTTACTGATATAGTTGCTGTGTGGAGTTTAAAGATCAGCAGAGGATACAGACCTGTATTATCAGGCACTTACAGTGCAGAACGGACAAGACTAAATCTCCTTCTCTCAACAAATAATTTTCATGGCTTGCTAAATGCCAAGCATTCCTTAAGAGAGGTAGAGATGAATTCACAGAGAAGGTTTTCTTTGAGTTAGATTTTGAAGGGTGGGTTTGAACACAAAGATGGGGGTAGAAAAGCATTCATGCTTGAGAATTTAATCTGTGCCAGGTACTATTCTAAACGGTTGGCATATACTTTATTACTCAAGTATTCCTTGTGACATCCCTGTAGTTTGGATACTGTTGCCATTTTTTACACATGAGGAAGCTGAGGAATAGAGAGGTTACCCAAAACCACACGGCTAGTAAGGGGTCAGTCTGGGCTTCAGATGGATGGGCTAACTTGCGATCATCTTGCTATCAGCAAAGTCAAGGAAGGGAAAAGTTGTGAGGTGCAGAATTGTAAGGGGTTGAGTTTGACCTAATATCCAGATTAGTGTGGAAGAGATGAGGGAAATGAATTGGCAAGGTTCCTTGGGCCATTTTATAAAAGGCCCTGAGAATTAGAGTATGAGTATCAATTTCCTTTTGCAGGGAAAGAGGAGCCACTGAAGGTTTTTGACCGGGGTTACAGGGAAGATTCAGCCTGGAACATTGTATAAAATGAACTGTGACAAGGCAGGAAGAGAAGTTAGGCACTTATTGTGGTGACAAGTGGGACTGAGGCTAAGGGACAGTCATGAGAGAGTTACTGCAACAGGGGGGCTCATAGGGCCTTATTAGAACACTGAGGTGTTGTGTTAACCTTTGACCTGTGACAGGCAGTGGTCAGAAAGGGTTAAATGAATATGCCTGCTATGGAAATTTCTTGGGCATTAACATTTTCCACTTTTCTTGGTTGTATCAAATGCCCTTGTGATGGAAGAAAAAGAACAAACATCAAAAGTACCTTTTAACTTCACAATTCTTTCTAAATTTCTTTAAACTTATAGGCTATACTGCTGATTTGCAGACTTCAAAGTACACAGAAGGATCAGGGTCAGATTGAAAAATTATTTCTTACAGTTTGATAAAATATGCATGTGAATCCTATGACCTGCCACTGAAATTATTTATGTGTTAATGTAACTTTGTAACACTAATTGCACTGTTAGGTCCCATTTCCCCCTCCCCATAGCTTTTCACTGTAAGTTCTGGTAAATAATTTTTGCTTATTATTTTATGCTGTACTTTACAGATTCAACATGTTGTTTATGGATTCAAAAATTATCAAGGTTTTTTTTTTTGGAGGTATTAGGGCAAGACTGAGAGCATGGTTTCTGTGTTGTATTGGCTGGGATTTTGTATTCAACTTGCCATTAGTTTTTAAATGTTGTTTTTAGTCCTTATTACCATTAAGTAATAAACACCATTGCAACATATTATATTTGTGATAATTTGTCTCAGAAGGAACATCTTATGGCTTCTCAATTCTTTTTCAGATTAGAGTCACCCCTCTCAATCTTATGACGTGGAGGGAGGAAACCAACATAGAAAATTGAGAACTGAGGCTTTCCCCATAAACCCACAAGGTGTCCTGGTTTTCACATATTTGTGAGATTCCCATTAATAACAATTTCAGAATTTCTATGCTTTTGTAGACAGAAGTTTTGTTTCTTTTGTAGATTAAAATTTTGTTGGAATTGGTGGAAATACACCACTTGATGGTACCAAATATTATCTATTCTGTGGTTCTTAGAATATTGGTCATTGGGTTTTCCTCTTGGATTTGAATGCTGATATTTAAAAGTTCTCAAAGCAGTGGGTTTTCTTCAACTCTGGGTTATGTGATGTCTACCTAATTATTTTTAATAGTCTCCTAGACTGGTTTCAAGATTTGAGGCAATATGGTAAAATGGTTAAAAAAAATAGACTTTGAATCACTGGAGAATCGTTTCAAAGGGCAGACTATGATCAGTAACCTAGGGTAGAGCCAGAAACTCTGCTTTTCTGATAAGATACTTTCTGGGCTGCACTTTGAGTAGCATGGTCGAGGCCCCAGTCCTTGTGTAGACATTACGTCCTAATTGTCTGACTTTGAGAAAATCACTTAATTGTTCCTTAATTCACTTTCCGCATTTGCCACATAGCATGTGGAGACTGTTAGGATTGAGAAACTCTATGCAAAGAGCCTAACACAATGCAAGTGTTGAATACAATAAATGGTAACTACTATTATTTACTACTGTCTTTACTGAGAAGTAAAAAAAAATTGTATGGTGACTAAATGTCGTTTTGGAGCAAAAGTTCTTGGTTGAAGTTTTGTCTCTTCCAGGTATTGCTACGGGACCACAGACAGGTCACTTCCTCTCAGTTTCATGGATTTTATTTGTAAAATATGAGAGGGTTGGGGTGCCTGGGTGGTCTAATCAGATAGGCATCCAACTTTGGCTCAGGTCATTAGCTCATGGTGTGTGGGTTCAAGCCCAGCGTTGGGCTCTGTGCTGACAACTCAGAGCCTGGAGCCTACTTTGGATTCTGGAGCCAGAATCCCCTGTGCCAATCCCCTGCTCACACTCTGTCTCTACCTCAAAAAATAAATAAACATTATTTTTTTTTAAATATGAGAGGTTGGGCCTAAAGAATTGTGAGGTTTCTTTTAACTTGAACCAATGATTTTATAACCATTTAGTGGACTATCCCATTCTGTTTTCTAAATGTTGATATAGAATAAATTGTGTGTTTCTTCTACCTATAAATTCACTCAGTTAAATTTGATTTAAAAGATCCCCATTAAGGAAGAAGTCAAACTTTCCTTCTTAAGAGATGACATGATACTCTATGTGGAAAACCCAAAAAACTCCATCGAAAAATTGCTTGAACTGATACATGAATTCAGCAAAGTTGCATAATATAAAATCAATGTACATAAAACTGTTGCATTTCTATACACCAATAATGAAGCAGCAGAAAGAGAAATCAAGGAATTGATCCCATTTACAGTTTTACCAAAAACCCTAAGATACCTAGGAATAAACCTAAATTAAAGTGGTAAAAGATCTCTACTCTGAAAGCTATAGAACACTTATAAAAGAAATTGAAGAAGACACTAAACAAATAACTGAGTGAAGATATGGGCAAAAGACATGAACAGACATTTCTCCAAAGAAGACATACAAATGACTAACAGATACATGAAAAAATGCTCAACATCACTTAATATCAGGGAAATACAAATGAAAACTACAATGAGATACTACCTTATCAGAATGGCTTGTCAAAATCGCTAAAATTAACAACTCAGGAAACAACAAATGTTGGTGAGGATGTGGAGAAGGGGAACCCTCTTACACTGTTGGAATGAATGCAAACTGGTGCGGCTACTCTGGAGAAGAGTATGGAGATTCCTCAAAAATTTAAAAATATAACTATGCTATGACCCAGCAATTGCACTACTAGGTATTTATCCAAAGGATACAAAAAAAAAAAAACAACCCACTGATTTGAAGGGACATGTGCACCTCACTGTTTATAGGATCAGTATCAACAATAGCCAAATTATAGACAGAGCCCAAACATCCATCAACTGATGAACGGATAAAGAAGATATATACATACATAATGGAATATTACTCAGCCATCAAAAAGAATGACCTCTTGCCATTTGCAATGACATGGGAATCGCTTCTCGGCCTTTTGGCTAAGATCAAGTGCAATGACATGGAAGAAGCTAAACAGTATAATACTAAGTGAAATAGTCAGAGAAAGACACGCACTATATGAATTCACTCATATATGGAATTTGAGAAACAAAACAGATGGACATGGAAGAAGGGAAGGAAAGATAAAGTAAGATAAGAACAGAGAGAAAGGCAAACCATAAGAGACTTAACTATACAGAACAAACTAATGTTGCTGGAGGGGTGGGTGGAGGGGATGGGTTAAATGGGTGATGGGCATTAAGGAGGGCACTTGTGATGAACACTGTATGATATGTAAGTGATGAATCACTAAATTCTACTCCTGAAACCAAAACTACACTATATGATAAGTAACTTGAATTTGAATACATTCTTGGAAGAAAAATTAAAATAATTTTTTTTTTTAAAAAAAAAGGTCCGGAGTAATTCCTCTCCTTGTCCTCCAAGTGCTGGTTATTGTGTTGATAAAGAGTTGTGAAGGTCTGATCAGGATGCATATTAAAGCTATAGACAATTGTGAAGTATCAAAAGAAAGCTCAATCAGGATATTAGAGAAACCACTATGTAGCTGAAGACAAAAATGGCCTTTGGCAGCTGTGTAAATGATCATATCTGAACCATTATGATAGCTTATAAAGTCACTTGTATGCTCCCACAGTTGCTTAGATCATTACCTAGAGCTTGCCTTCAAATTTCAACCTTAGAGAAAAGGTATCCCCCAAATATTCCAATCCTACCTGCCAGCACATTCTGAAAATTAAATTATTTAACATACTAGAGGTACCAAATGTAAGTGGTATCTCCAAAGGGGAAAAAGATCTTTATTGAGAAAATAAATTGCTACATGGACAGGCATTTGGGAAAACATCTATTTTACAAGATTTGTTAGTCATCAAAATTTTCTTTAGCTGCATTATCAGCTTTAGGGTATGAACATGACTTTGTACTAATGAATAAATAGAAATTTGAAACGGGAGATAGGAGAGTTGATTTTTATTAATATGGAAATATTCCTGTCCTTTTCCAGAAAGATTTTGAAGTGGCTGGAAGCTTTGTTAAAAATGCAGCACTGACAAAGAAATAATGAGATGACTAGTGTTACACAGTGTCAATAGGAATGCAAATTTCTGTGACCTCTCTGGAAAGTAACTTACCAATATTTCTTAAGAGTCTTAAAAATGTTAATATTCTTTGATGCATGAATTCTACTTTTGAGATTCTGTCATAAGGAATTAATATAAAATGAGGATACAGGTTTATGTTTGAGGATTTTAATCATAATATTTATAATAGTGATCTGTTAGGCTCTATGTTCATGAAGGCAGTGAATATGTGTGTTTGTGCTATTACATCATTAGTGACTAGTATAGTTTCTGGTATACAGCTGGCATTTTATAAATGATTACTAGACAAATGACCCTAAATGTCTAACAATGGGTATAGCACATATGCTGGAATATTATGCAGCCATTAAAAATGGATTATGAGGAATTTTAAATCATATATAAAATACTCATTTAAAAGCAATACAGGGACCCCTGGGTGTCTCAGTTGGTTAAGCATCTGACTTCGGCTCAGGTCATGATCTCATGGTTTGTGAGTTTGAGCCCTGCACCAGGCTCTGTGCTAACAGCTTGGAACCTGGAGCCTGCTTTGGATTCTGTCTCTCTCTCTGCCCCTCCTCAACAATGTTCTCTCTCTCTCTCAAAAATAAAATAAACATTAAGAAATTAAAAAATAAATAAAAGCAATACAAAATACTATATTATATATGGTAATAGATAAACTATGTAAAAATACATGTATATAAAATTAAGGCTGGAAGAAAAGTCATTAAAAGGTTAATGGGGGGCCACCTGGCTGGCTCAGTCAGTTAAGCGTCTGACTTTAGCTCAGGTCATGATCTTGCAGTACATGAGTTTGAGCCCCGTGTCAGGCTCTGGTTCACAGCTTGGAGACTGAAGTGTGCTTCAGATTCTGTGTCTCCCTCTCTCTGACCCTTCCTCACTCACATTCTGTCTCTCTGCCTCTCAAAGTGAGTACATGTTAAAAAATTATTTAAAAATTTTAAAAAATGGTTAATAGGAATCATGTGTGAATGAATAGGTACTATATTTCTTTCTTTCTCAAATATACTCCAATGTTCATGTTATTTTATATTAAAAGAGGTTTTTCCCCCTTTAACTGCAGTATTTTCCTTAAGCAATTGAAAAGACTATATGAACTCATTTTAAGTCTAAACAGGAAGGCTCTTTTTAATTATATATTGAATTTGTTTTCTCTGCTTCAAAATGAGTTGAAGAGAAATAAAAACATGTCCATACAAAAGTTTGCATGCAACTGTTCATAATAATATTATTTATAAAGACTTGCATACAAATGTTCATGCAGACATTAAAAAATATTTATTTTGGAGAGAGCGAGCGAGCGAGAGAGAAAATGTGTATAAGCAGGGGAGGGGCAGAGAGAGAGGGAAACAGAATCTCAAGCAGGCTCCATTCTATCCATGCAGCACCTGATGCAGGACCCATTACATGACCTAAGCTGAAATCAGGAGTTGGAGGCTTAACCGACTCAGCCACCCAGGTGCCCTAGTTCATTGTAGAATTATTTATAAAGACTTTCATTGAAATGTTCACAGCAGCATTATTCATAATAACCAAAAAGTGGAACCAACCCAAAATTTATGAATTGATAAATGGATTAAAAGATATAGCATATCTATGTAACAGAATACTATTCAGCAATAAAAAAGATACTGATGAGGTACTGATATAGACTACAACATGGATGATTCTCAGAAAGATTATGCTAAGTGAAAAAAGTTGATGCAGAGACCACATTCTATATGATTTGATTCCTTTTACATGGAAGGTCCAGAAAAGGCAAGTCTACAGACGCAGAGTGTAGATTAGTGGTTGCCAGAGCCTGGGGGTAGGGATCAGCGTAGGAAGGAGTATAACTATAAATGGGCATGAGGATCTCACTGAAGTGATGAAAATGCTCTAAAACTGGATTATAGTGACAGTTACACAACTTGACAAACTTAATTGAAAAAAATCATTCAAATATATACTTAAAATTGGTGAATTTTAAAATGTGTTTCTAAGGCAGTTAAAAAAACAACCATCCCTAATGGCATTGGGTAAGTAAAAATCCACATAGTGTAAATGTAAAAGTAATATATAAAAATAATATATACAAAAAGCAGGTGTTACGTGTGTGGAGTAACCATATGTCTTGTTTTATAACAGAAAACATGTTTTTCTTAGATGCATTAAATACTTCTTTAAGAAAAAAATGAACCTAAGATACTCCATAACTTCTGTTATGGAACAAATATTTGAGGCTTTGTCTACTGTGAAATTCCTGCATTGTCACCCACATCATATGAATTTTAGTACCTAATTATTTCCCCCATTCCTGCTCTGGTTCAGAATACAGCCTTGGGTTTATTCTGGGGGAAGGCACTTCCTTTGATCAGGACTGCATTTTCCCCATTACCTTCCAGCTCATGTGACTCTTCCAAGGGAGCTTTCCCCTGGGAAGGAGTTTTCTTCAAGTCTGAAAACTCTCTTTGCTCAACGGTTCTTTACAGTTCAGTTTACAGCGAAGTTAGTAGTTAAGAAAAAGCCTTTTGAGTTGATAGCTTGTTTATCGATAAGACAAGTTGTCCCAGCCTCTGTTGGTGAGAGGTAAGTTATAACAGCCAAGGGCTCAGGCAGGGCAGATGAAATGCAAAAATAGGACCAGGCTCTCTTCCTCTGAGACACTGTGGGGGGCTTGAGTTACCCAAGGTGGGTATCTGCCCCCCACCATGCCTTCCCTGTTACAATTTGCCCAACTATAGGATTCCCTCTGCTCCACAAACATTGGCGATTCCCCCACTGTTGCTTTGAATGCTGCACTCTAATGTAATAGGAGATCCCAATTTGAACAGCAGAGATTGATTTTACTGCTGTTGCAAAAGGACAGGAGGTAAATGATCCTCTAAAGCCTGGACTCTTTAATGAGTGGCATCTCAGCTTTCTGGAGGGTGTCACAAGGAAAGCACAGAAATGGATACTTTTACAAAAGAAAAAGGGAGGAACTTGCCCTTCATTGACTATTTAGCCTGTTTTAAAGCAAAGTTTTACTATAGCCTTGCATTCCTAATTTAAAAAGGCCAAGTCTCTTGCATCAACTTCACTTGAGAAGAGTGTGGACCAGGAGAGAAATGGAATCAGACACAGAGCAAATGTCAGGCAGGTTGATGGACTCAGCCTGAAGACAGACCTTCAGATGTCTTGCTTTAGTTTTGAGAGATTTTTGTTTTAGGGGGTGAGGTCACTTTTCTTTGTCTTCAATGTTATAACTGTACAGTAAGAACATTTTTTCCTACTCCTCAGTTGCTTGGCTATTCACTCAGACCTGTTAGTGTGTGCCTGATGACTTCTAACTGCCAGTTACCTGTTATTTCTGTGCCTGAGAACTTTGTGTTTCTTTGTTTTGCTTCCCACCCCCCAGCCCCACCTCTCAGGGGTTGATATATAAATATAAGAATATTTTGGAGATACATGGCAGGTTCAATTCTAGACTACCCTAGTAAAGCAAGTATCGCAATAAAGTGAGTCAAATGAATTTTTTGGTTCCTCAGTGCATTTAAAAGTTATGTTCACACTAGACTGTAGTCCTTCAAATATGCAGTAGCAATATGTCTTAAGAAAACAACATACTTACCTTAATTAAAAATATTTTATTGCAACTTAAAAAAATTAGGGGGAGCCCTAGGTGGCTCAGTTGCTTAAACATCAGACTCTTAACTTTGGCTCAGGTCATGATCTCATGGTGTGTGATTTAGAGCCCCATATCAGGCTCTGCGCTGACAGCATGGAGCCTGCCTGCGATTCTGTCTCTCTCTCTTTCTGCCCATCACCTGCTTGCTCTCTATCTCTCTCAAAATAAATAAAAATAAACTTAAAAAAGACTTTATTGCTAAAAATGCTATCATCTGAGCTTTCAGTGAATCATAATCAGAGATGACAGATAACCATAACAAATACAATGATAAAGTTTGAAATATTGTGATATTACCAAAATGTGACATAGCAACACAAAGTGAGGAAATGCTTTTGGAAAAGCGGTGCCAATTGACTTGCTGGATGTAGGGTTGCCACAAACCCTCACTTTGTAAAAAAAAAAAATGGCGGTAAAGCAAAGAAAAATGAAATGAGGCATGCCTGTACCCCAATTCCCTTGGCCCTTGGGTAGATTATTCTGAAGCATGCATTTTATCCCATATCTTGAGTTTTTTTGTGTGTGTGTGTGGGATTTAACTTGAGGTAATTGCTCTCTGTGGCAGCAGATTTTATAGCACATACGTTTACTGCTTCTCTGTATCACTTTCTTCTTCCTTCCCTATGTTCCCTCAACCTCCCAAATATACCACTTGTACTAAAATCCTTTTCTCCAGGCCTACTTCTGGGAGAACCTAAACTAAGACACCCCCAAACTCACTGTAAAGGATAAAGTTGGATGGGGGACCAAATTGGAACTCTGTGTTCTCCAGAGAATTGCCCTCATTCTGCATGCAGTAGGACCTATAGCATTGTAAGAACCTGAGTTTAGTTACATTATGAATTATAATTATTTTCTAGTCTGGTTGGATGCCCAACCACCATGAATAAAATGTTCTTATGGTAAATCTGTTCTAAATTTGAAGTAACCCACTTTCAGATCAATCTAATGTCCACACATAGCTACCTTCAATAAGGCTTTTGGAAAAAAATCTATACTTGAAAAAAAGCATCAGAATTAAAATGAAATTTGGGCAAGACTAGAAACCATGGTCATGGTTTACTGAGACAGGTAAAAAAAAATAAATAAAATGAGTCCTAAGTCCTTCCAGACAAGGGCCATCCTGACTAAGGGAAGCAGGTGCGCAAAGACACCTCAGACTGCTAAATATCTCCCAACATCTGTTCACCCTTCCTCCATTTTAGAACTAAAGTTTCTCAGTTTTAGCTGAGCAGTCAGCTAAAGACTATATATCCCAGCCTAGTATTAGGACTAGTTCTGGCTTACCAGATATGACCAAAAGTGATGTGGGCTGCCAGTCTCCTTATGGAATTTAGATGAAAAAGAAATATCCATCTACTATGAATCACTGTATATACTTTATGACAGCTTAACTATAAATAACAATGTAGGCTTGGGGAACTGCAGACATGATAGTTCAGTATGGCAGGAGTGAGGTGTGAGAGGAGTGGGTGATCTATATGGCTACAAAAATGAAACTGGCCAGATCATGAAAGGTCCTGTGCACCATGCTAGGGTGGTTGGATTGTTATCTTGAAGCCCATTTCCAAACCTTTAAAAGATCCTTGACCTTGCTTGAGTTCACAGCTGACTGTGATTTTTCTTTCTGAGATAAGAAGTGTTATAGAAGTTAAGAACCTCAAATAGATTTTAGTGTTGCTCACCTTGCTGTTTCAAGTTTGGTCTCCTTCAGAACCTGGCTGGTTACTTATGGCTGTTTATTGCCCTACGAAGAGTATATACGGTTTTCTGGAGTGAGTACATGGGAAAAGTAGGGTGGGGTGGGGAGAGGTAGGGAGAGACAGGGGCAGGGGGAGGGGATGGCTCTTGGGTAACCCTTTCCTTCTGCTGCTAACATTTTCCTCAGAGTGTTTCTAACTTCTGAAAGTCCCAGTGCTCACAATTCTGTCCAGGGGTCTTGGAAAATGGGAATATGCCTGGTATGCTAGACCCGGTATAATTTAACCCTGTGTGGGAAAGGGCCAGAAATCACTGTGGGTCCAGGTCACTTTCCTCACTGTCTCAGTTCTGTCAAAGTTTCCCAGTGCTCCAGTGGAGTTTCAGCGGCTACTGCCACTACAAATGGACCATACCACATTCCCCTTGTCAATCCAAGCTGGAGATGCTTAGAAGGAATTTTATTATAAGAAAAAAAAAAAGCCAAGACCCCCCCCCCCACAAAAATATTAAAAAAGAAAATACAAAGTCTTAGGAATATGTCAGCTTATAAAGTATGGATAATTAATCTTTTTTTTTTAACATAGGCTTTTTTGGTTGACACAATTTAAAATCACCATGCCTGAGTAAACCTTCTAGGAGGCTAGAGTTGAAGGAAGTCACAATTAATACTCCTTCTACCTGATGGTTTTCCCTTGTGAGATCTGACCAATGGTAGGACTAAACTTCCCACCAGAAAATAATGTAAAATCAGTAAAAGCTGATTCTGAGTTCAATTTAAGGGCCTAAAGTTTCAGGAAGGGAAGACTGGGATTTGCATCACTGTACATTGTGGAAAAAATACAAATATATTTAGTTTCGGTAAAATATATATAATAAAAAAATTACCATCTTAACCATATTTAAGCATATAATTGGGTAGTGATAAGTATATTCACCTTGTTGTACAACCGATCTCCAGAACCTTTTCATCTTGCAAAACTGAAACTCTATGCTCATTGAAATAACTACCCCCAAGTGGTATATACTTTTCTGAAATATTTTTCCCACCTATTTACTTGGCTAACTCATTTTTTAGACTTAATTTAGATATCCTTTTCTGCAGGAAGACTTCCATGACTATTTCTGTTCATGTCCTCTCTTGAAGGACTTGTTATATGGGACTGTAGTTGTATGTTTAATTTAGACTGTAAGCCCCTCAATAGCTGTCTTATTTACTGTTGTCTTCCTAGAGTTCGGTAGAGTGTGTGGGTTAGTAGATGTTGCACAAATATTTGTTGAGTTGTAAAGCATCTTTAACACGAGGAAGACTAACATAGATATAAGTGAAGTGAGTCGGGATGAACTTTGGACAGGCCGCTTTTGCACACAAGATGTGTAACCACGATCTGAACAAATCCCCCCAAACTATTTTGGGCCATTTGTACTTGGGTTGAAGTGGAGTCACCAGGAAAAGAAAAACTTCTCAGTATGACCCTGCTTTCAGGAAAGGGGAGTATGGAAACACAAATACTTGTGGGTGAAGTAAATAGGATTGGGAATTAAGAGGCCTGAGATGGAGCCCTGGCTTCTCTCCTAATTATCTTGATTCTTGGACAATTCATGTAATGTCTCTGAATGAAAGTTTTCTCATTTATAAAACATAGATAAAACAAAACCTGTCCATCTTATGACACAGAGCTCTTGTAAAGATATGAAAATGTTTTATGAACTAAAATGTATAAGCACTCATTATTAGAACTATAATATAGTGACAGTTGCTATTAGGGAAGGGCAAGGAAAATCCCTGAGGCAGGCTTGAGAGGCCCTAGGTTCGATTTCTCGGAGAATTTTTCTTGAGGGGCCATGCTGGGCTTTAGGACCTGATTCCCTCAAGGAGAATGGTCAGCTTCATTTTTCTAGACTGTATTGCTTGGCTTTCAGAGAGGAAGCAATAAAGACCTAGCATTAGGTACAATAAGAAGAACTCCTACATAGAATTGGGACTTAGGGAAAATAAGAGTGGAGGCAAGGAGACAAAAGCTGGGGTGAGGTTTGGGGACGTGGCTGTGACTGTTTTCCATGCAAAGTGAACCCAACCAAGTTTGTTTCTTGGACATGACTTTCTTGGTGACTTGCTCCCAATGAGCCCCTGTTTAAAGTACAGTTGTAGCCTGAAACCGTTTCAAAAAGTCTAAAAGGAGGATTAAACATTAAAAAAAAAAAAAGGGTGTGTGTGTCATTCTACCAGCCAGGCTTCTCTGCAATTTCCAGATGGCTTCTCCCTTGTTATAAGAGCTATCCACTTAGGGGGTACCATGCAGTTGCTCTTAAATTTAGACTTGGCAAAGTTAAAAGCTGTGCAACCTGATCTGAATAGAAATGTGGTCACAAAGCGTAAAGAAAGTCAATGAAAACAGGATTTTAATATTTTAGAAACCATTTCCTCTGCTGCATTGGAAATTCAAATAGAACAGCACGGGGGCATGGGAATTGGAAGCAGAATACGAAACCTACCAGGACAGAAAAGCGCAACAGATATGCCTAGTTTCACTGTCCACCATAAATAAAGAATCGTTAATAAACAGCTCAAATATGGAAATCCTCCTTTTCCATTTTAATCTCTAGGAAGAAAAAGCGAACTTACTTTGGAACACAGGTGAAGTTTTGAAATTAGGCAATTTTGACCTAGCTATTGTGCTGTTACATGTTTATGTATTAAAACATATTCTTGGAAGATGTCTGGAGCCCTTTGCTTATTTCAAACCACTTTCACATCTACATCTGTTTCTCATTATAAATCTCCCCAGATTTAATTATTTTTTTGATCACTCACTTTCTCATTAAAAAACAACTAATATATTTATTTAATTTTATTTCCTCCATCTTTGTCCCCCCCAAAATAGTTTTGCATTTTATACATCTTTTACATGTGTATAAAATGTGGCTACTACTCAGTAATACCCAAATGGAGAGGAGTGATTCTTAATGCTAGTAAAATCACTTTTCTTTTGATTCAGAAAATAGGGCTGTCAGTTTGATAGGTGAAAATGTATATTTGAAATTTGACAAAATGCCAACATATGACATCAAATTGTAGGCCAGGAACACTCCTGCTGAGTGAATCCTCCAGTGACATGTTAAGAATGCATTTGCTGGGAAAGCATTCCACCCAACAAAGATCCCTCAAGGTGATTAATTGCCTGATGTGTCTGCTTTGTGCTTTGAACTTGAAAAGCCCAACGTAAATACAAAGTATATCATGTTGGGGATGGTGGTGAGGATGCTAATGACAGGATGATAGATAAGAACCTTAGTGAACTGTGACTTTAAGCACTTTAACAGAATTCACCATTTTTTTTCTTTTTGACACAAGGAAATAGTGTTTGAATCCATGCAGGAATTCACTAGGTTTGCTTCCAATATGGCATATTACTTTACTCCCATTCATAATGATTTTCAGCTTTTCACACACAGGACATGAATTACTGTTTCCCAGCCCTCTACATCTGTTTCCCCATCTCTTTGGCTGCCACTAACAACTCAAGAAAAGAACCTATCAAACGATATAGAGCCTATAGTTATCTCTAAGCAGAATTAGTTGGCCACACCTTAAAAGTTCTTCCTTTTAGATATATTGTGCAACCAAATGCTTTGTACACCTCCCTCTGACTTCCAATCAATTTGGGGCCTAAGGCTGGTATAATCTATCGTTGACAGATATGTTTAATGAGCCTGGCTGTGAGCATTTGTAGCTGAGGGACTGTGGATTCGGTTTTATCTTACTTCACATCTTGATTAATAATCTGAGAGGAGGCTTCAACATGCTAATGGAATGAAATTTGCAGTGTGAATGACGCTGGGAGACATTGCAGAGTGAGTGCGCAGCTTAGAAAGGCCAGTGCAGGGCAGGCAGGTGGGGAGGCCTGAGGTGAGCCGGCCCCTCTGGATTGCTCTGCAGAGAGGTAGTGTGGAGGGTAGGTGCAGAAGTAGCCAGAGTCAAACCCTTTCCTGAGGTTGCTACAGTGGATCTGAAGGGCTTTAGCTTGCTTGGCTGCCTGGCACAGTTCTTTGGCAATGTGTTACTCACTGCTAGTTCATGCCAAATTTGGGAATATAATCAGAAACATAGATTTTCCACATTAGGGAGGAAACCAGAATGTAGCAGTGCTCAAAAAGACCCAAAGGGTGGGCTGGTGGGAAGTGTTTCATGAACAGACTTCACCATGAACACACAGGGAAATACCTTACTCTGACCACTTGAATTAATTTCCCTGACTTATCAAATTGTTCCTCTACTGGAGGAAAAAGGCAACCTAAATATTCCTTCAAGTGGAAGCATTCTCTAATGATCTGAAAAGCTGATCTCCATGTTAGGAACATTAAAAATGTTCTTTGGAAAAAAAAAATGTTCTCTTTGGTTCATGAACCCATTTTAATGGAATTAGTAGAGGCTGTTTATTCTGACTTCCCTTCCTTTGGTGATAAAAATGCTTTCCCCATGTTAAATTAATTAAACAAAAAGGCCATTATATTGAAGTGGTTCTAATGCCTCAGTGGCCTATGGAAGTAAATCAAAATGCAAGCCTATAAATGACTCAAAGTTATGAAATCAAAATGGAAAGGACAACCAATCACAAACAGCCAGCTAAATTTCAGGTTAAAGACAATCAAATAATTTCCTTTATTTGATTTTGCACTTTCTCTATATAAGTCTTTCTCTGGCTCCTGTTGGCAGAACACTCCTAACCACTGCTGGTTTAGCACTGCCTGATTCCAATTGAATTTTGTTCAAATAAACTCTTAAAATATTTAATATGCCTCAGTTTATCTTAACATCTATCAGACGTGAGTTTCCCCATTGTCTTAATTTGTGTGAGGAGGAGAGGTGGGTGGGTCCTAAGTGAAAATGGGACGAGAGGACATACAGGGTGGCTAATTTATCCTCTGTCGTTTTGCCTGCTACTTTCTAGTGGTGACTTTCAAGACATGAAGAAATTATAATTGTAGAGCAGGAAGTGAATTAAGAATCTTTCTTTTACAAATAGGGGACAAAAGGAGATTTTGATCAAAGTTACCAGGATCCAAATGAGTGGAGCTGGAATGTGAATGGACCTCTGCTTCTTAGTCTACCTGACCAGATTCCAGGGAATCTCTGAAATGCCTAATATTTAGACTGTTGAGCAAATTTAAAACTAATGAATCTGCTCAGGATCGGGATGTCCTGGGAAGATTCACTAGATAGCATATTGGTTTTGACTAATTTGTTAGTTATAAGATTAGAGACTTTGAAGATTTAGGAAGAGTCTTCTTATCTACCCTGTAAGATAAAGAAATGTACTAGAGGTGAAGAATGAGTTACCTTTGGAGCACTTTGCTCATAGGAAAGGTTTCTCCTGGAATTATATCAGAGATTCAGAAGATAAGGGGAAATATTCAGAGAAAGAACACTTTCACTATTATTCTGTGAGTTTATTCTTGTAAACGATTTCAAAATTACCTGCCAACTACAAAACCATTTATATAGTCCAGTTTTTTGGCTTGGTGAATAAAGGAAACTTTTATAACATCTGGGAAGATGAGGATGTCAAACAAATCATATTTCCCAATGAAACCACTCTGGTGTAGACTTTTTGACACATTGGTTAACAACCTCAGTGCACTCACTGAAATGATTTGAAGAGAGAGGTCTTACATATCACAATTAGCCACTTCAGAGCAAATTTGGGAGATGGGGTAAGGGGGGTTTAGAAGCAGTAGAAGGGAAATTATAATAGAAGTAGTTCATGAAAACATTTTCATTTCAGTTTTAGCACAGTTTTTTTCCTACGTATCTGGCAGGATAACACACCCTTGTGGCTACTTATTCATAATTATATTTATCTGTAAGAAAAAGTGGTTGTAGAGTTTAATTTGTTTGAAAGTTGTTCTTATGCCTTGGAATGAAGTTTATTGGACAAGTAGAAATATAAGCATGATTATTTTTACTATCCTTGGTTTAAACTTCTAACTTCAAAGGGCATTGATGAGGGAGGGGTTCCTAATACCTAGGAATTTATGACAGGCTTCAGAAGTACAACTCTTGATAGACCCTAAAAATGAAAAACATGCCTTGCCCAGGAACACAGATTTGACCTTTAAAAATTTTTATTTTCTATTAAAATAATGCTAGTACATGGACTTTTTTTAAAGAAAAATTTGCTCATATTCTGTGATTTTTATAAGTTTGAAAGCACATGGCCAAGGCTGTGGCATGCATACACAAAAGAAAAAAGCTTACTTGAAGAAAGAAATAAAATAGTGGAAAGGAAGCAAAAGAAAAATAAAATCAGGCTGAAATCAAAGGAGGGGTAAAAATGTCAATGGAAAAATAGGAGAGTCCCAATCTTCTTGAATATTTTATAGCGAGCTTCAGAGTAAGCTTGATCACCCAAAGGACACACCACAGGGATTAGTGTTCAAAAATGAACAACAGATGTTGGATGTTAACAGATAATATCCCAGTGGGTGGGTGAAGAGCATTTAGGGTGAAAGAAAGTAAAACACATTGTCTGGGGTGTCCAGTACTTTGGGTAAATCTTTGATGAAGACTAAGTCTCTTGTACAGCTATCAGAGATTCAGTGGAACAACTCAACAATTTTTCTAGGTAATAGGTTCCTAATTGAACATCAGAGGAAAATTAATTAGGCAATGGTCACTTACAAAACATCTTCTATGTATGTCACTATGTGTTGACATAAGTACTTCCCTAAAGGAGGTTATAAGTGAGAATACTTTTTTGATTATAATAAATGTCTTTGAGCAAGTTATCTTGGATGGGGAAGAATCATTGCTTTTTCAGCACTGGGACTTCCTTAAAACATCTTCCTGGCCATTATATTTATAAGGTGGCCTACCCTATCTTCTCAGTGACTCTTTCTTCCCTTACTGTGCTTTACTGTCTTCACAGTATATTTGTCTGAAGTTCTGTATATGTATTGTTTCCTTGCTCATTATCTGTCTCCCTCACTAAAATATAAGCTCCATGAAATTAGGGATGACCTTTGTTTTCTCTATCATAGTGTACCCAGTGCTTAGAATAGGGCTGGGCACATGGTTGGAACTCTGAAATGCATCCAGTGGTATTTCAGACACAAATACTTAATTCTAAAACTTGAATGAATAAATATGTTAAATCGCAATGATAAACAAGGAATATAAGAAGTCAGAAAGAAGAGAAGATGGAAGAGAGGGACAATTCATAAAATGTATTTCCTTCATGTTTCTTGACTTATGGATTTAGAAAGTACCAACTCTGGGCTGTGGAGTATAGACAGCCTCTGGTCAATATGGATGTCTCAGAGAAACCTGCATGAAGGGCCAGGACAGGCTGGAGTTGCTCTTTATTTCAGGTGAGACCAGTGAGCATCAGATATACCCATTAGCTCATTTCTATCTCATCTTCTTTCCTCTCCTGCTCACTACTTCCAAGCAAAAATACTGAGGACTACTGTCTACTCTTAGAAAGCTGGATATTCACAGTTCTGCTAACATAATTAACCTATCCATTATCTATCCATATTCTTTGATTACATACAAAGTAGTGAGGACCTCCAAAGTGAACAAGACAGTGTTTTAATTTCATATGGACTTATCATTAATGACTTAGCAAATCTATCCCTGGTGTTGTGACTGGTGAGAATCTATGCTTACTGTCCTCAGTGGAGGATCCCCTCATCTGTAGCTTTTTTCCTTTGCTATGGGGCATCAGTGGGAAAGGGGGAGATCTAGGCATTGAATCTCTTTACCTACTGTTTACTGAAAATAAGACAATTGAAGAATTGTGTTTTAAAAATTATTGACATCTTGAAATTATTAATAAAATTATTCACAAGGCACTTTATTGAGCTCTGTGTCTCCCATTTATTTAGAGTTAGTTTCTCTCCTGTGAGGGGTCAGTCTGTTAATTAGTCAGATTGAAGACCTACTATGTGCTAGGCACTGGGGAAGCAATGATGAGGTAGATAGCACCTTTGTCCTCAAAAAGCTCATAGTCCAGTGGAGGTGACAAACCATGACCACAAAATAATATGAAAAACATAGAGACCCAGAAGTAGCTCAGAAAATGAGTGGTTGACTCTCTTAAAAATGAATGGAATCAAGAGCATGAGGTAATCCAAGCCAAGAATTACTACCTTCGAGAAGAGAAGCTACTTAAATCTCTTCAGAGTCTTGAGTTCACTGAGATGTGAGGGATGAAGGAACCACTCTGGCAGGAGAGGCAGTAGGGCCAGGTGGTACTGGGGGGCTCGTGAGTTGGTTCCAAGTTTCCTGTATCCAAGTGTTGAGGTTGTACAGGCCACACTGCTTTAGCAATAAGAGTTTGTTGAGAGATGAGTATATTTTTCATAAAAGTCAATCTATTCCATTTGAAAAAATATCCCTTGACCTAACACTCTGACTGGTTAGGTGTTAAAAGTGTTGTTTCTTTGCAAAATGATAATGACGAAAGGTTGTTGTTTTAATGCCATTATTTGGCAGAGATACACCTGGCATCAGGACCAAAGATCTGAAAAAGGGGTCAACATAAAAGGCAAAAGGAGTCAGAAGCTCCTGGCAAAGTGAAAAGGTAGAGATGCAGAGGAAAGAGGGCAGTGACCATAATAGCAGTTCTTTCAATCTCTGTTCCAGCAGGGAGACAGGTGGTGAGAAGACAAGAAGGGCTGGAGAACCTGTGATCAGGGGGAGGGAGGGGTACACCTTCTCACCTTTGTCCTTTACAAGCTTTACTAAGAAGCTGCTTCTTTATTTGAGTTCTTTCCACTCGCTAGTGTTTATAGGAGTGCTATGAGAATTCAATAGTGACTATCCATATGATGATTGCTTAGTAGAGAGTCAGGAACAAAGCAGATGTTCCAAAAACATTAATTATTACTGCTGCTACTACTGTTACTAGTAAGTAGCCCTATTATTACTAAGCCACCACTAACAAGCCCAAAGCAGGACCTGTATCAATCAGCTTTGGGGCAAGAGGGCAAGTAGTACCTGAGTGTTGGGGACATGGAAGCTATGGGTTTTGCATGAGAGGAGAAAGAGCAACCCCAGTATAAAAACAAAGAGTAGCAGGGAGACCCGCAGCTGCTCAGCCCGAGGATGCGTGAGTTAGTCAAGGAGGAAGAAAAGCCAAGATACTATAGGAAAATCCATGGAAAGATTAAAGTAAGTAACTAGAATTATAGACATAAAAAATTAATGTACAAACTTATGTGGCCAGATTACAGACAGAATCTGTATGTCAAACAATCTTATGTTTAACTATGACCCTCCATTTGAGATGAAAATTTCATTGATAGTTATTTAAGGTTCAGCACAGCTTGGATTCAAATTAAATGAACAGATCTCTTTCTTCAATCTGGATTAACCAGTTTTTTTTTTAACATTTTAAACTAGCTTCTTCATCTTTTGGTTTAAAAATGATAACACAGAGGCCCCTGGGTGGCTCAGTCAGTTGAACGTCCAGGTTCGGCTCAGGTCATGATCTCATGGTTTGTGGGTTCAAGCCCTGCATCGGGCTCTGTGCTGATGGCTAGCTCAGAGCCTGGAGTCTGTCTTTGGATTCTGTATCTCCCTCTCTCTCTGACCCTCCCCTGCTCATGCTCTCTCTCTCAAAAATAAATTAAAAAAAACATTAAAAAATAAAAAAAAATAAATGATAACACAAAGATACTAGTAATTATCAGTAATGTGCAATTATTTTGCTATCTTAATTTGGTTTAAGATGAGAGAGTGGAGAAAGTAATGAGCCTTGCATTAAAGAAGAGGGTGGATAAGTCAGGCTGGGGCTGGTCATGTATCCATGATCCCAGAATTCTAGAATCCAATAAATCATTCACTTACTTACCAAACATGGGGTGAGCACTGGGAAATACAGGTAAGAATGAATCTCAAAGCCCCTGCCTGTAAAGAGGTTGTGGTCTGGTGAATAATGAAACATGTAAAAACAATTATAATATGATATGGGAAATAGAGGCTTAAGAACCTAGAAAAAAATGCCTGGCCTGCATTAGGTGGTCATTGAAGACTTCCAGAGGAACAACGTAGGCTGAATCACCTGGACAGGAATTTTCAGGGTAGATTTAGAGGTTGAAGATTGTAGGGATGGATGGGAAAGGATTTTTAGGTCAGAAAGTTGTCTTTAGTGAACATGTAGGTAATTCAGGGTGGCTGAACATGGGGGCAAATGGCAGAGGATATGGCTAGGTAGCAGCTGGATCACAAGTGGATTTTAATGCCTCAATAACAAATTTGTATTTATCCTATATGTGGGGAAGCACTTGGATCAGGTGGCATTTTAGAAAGATACTCTAGCACTGACGTGAAGACTGGATTGAAGGGTTTGAGGCTAAAAATGGGGACTTGAGGCAGGAGGCTACTTTGTGGTGTGGGTGGAAGTCACAGAGCTTACCCTGAGATAGTAATAGTGGGAACAGAGAGAAGCGTGAGGGAGAGGGGAGATGGTGAGATGTGTTGTGGGTGATGATGGTGGGTGCTGGGATGGTGAAGGAAGTCACTGTGTTCTGAATTCTCTGAGGCACTAGGTAGACGGGGAGGCCCATGACCGATTTAGAGGATCTAAGGTAAGAGTGAGGGGCATTCTTTGAAATACATTCCATTCTTTGAATAAAGATCAGTAAAAGGATTGGGTAAAACTCTTGCCCCGTGCTTCACAATTTCTCATCTCCCAGACTTTGGGCATTGGAAATGCCACCCGCCATGCTTCTGCAAATTAAAGAGCTGTATGTTTCTCTAGTTCCAACACAAATTCCAATGTTTTCAGAAAGCCTTCTCAGATTCTTCACCAGCCAAAAGTAATCTATTCAGTGATTCATTAATACAGCTTTTTTCTTCTGAGAAGCAGTACAGGATCATTTTAAGAATGTGGGTTCTGAGCCAAACTGTGTGGGTTTAATTTTGCCTCTACCACATCTGAGTTGTGTAATCTAACCACTCTGTGCTACCAATTTTCTCATTTGTAAAAAGGAACGAATAGGAGTACCTATCTTGTAAGCTTACTTGAGTATTAGATGAGTTCACTTAGATAAAACAATTCAAACAGTACCATGCACATAGTAAGTGCTCTGTAAATGCTGGCTATTGTTGTCATACTTCTGGTACTAAACCCTTCCTAAACTGTATGGCAGTTACTTATGTAATGTCTCTGATGAAACTGTCAGTTCTTTAAAGTAGCAGTTATTTTTCGAATTTCTTTCAGCAACAATCACAATACCTAACACAATAGACACTTATTGATCTATTCACCTATTCTGACTACAGATCTATTTTGACTAGAGTTTTTTTTTGGTTTAGGAAATCCATACTTTTCAACATATTTTTTTCCCTTGGGGATTAAAGCATTAGGCTAGTGTTTTAAACAATTTGAGAGTTTATAGTTGGTGGTTAAAACATGTTGTCATTCATATTTATGGTTTCCTTGTTGCTGAATATTTGGTCGGTAATGCAACCACCAATTATTTCATTTTTCTAGTGGGAAACATGATCTTCTTTATGACGGTTTCCAGAAATGGAGAAAATTGAGGACTATTTGTGCTTTTCCAAAGAATATAAACATACGTTATCTCATAGCTCATGATTTCTTAGTTTTCCTACCTATCTCACTGGTATAAAGAGGGACTTAAAACACAATTGTCAACCCACGTAATAATTGTGTGGTCTAATAATTCTAGACCATATTTTTCTAATTTAATGGTGAGTGTGTATATATATATATGTGTGTGTCTGTGTGTGTGTGTGTGTATATATATATATATATATATATATGAGTCTATATATCTGGTCTCAGATATATATATATATATCTGGGTCTATATATCTGGTCTGTAATTTTCTTTTTTTGTAGTGTCCTTGTCTGGCTGCAGTTTGAGGGTATTGAGTTTGGAAGTGCTCTTTCTTATTTATTGTTTTCGAAGAGTCTGAGAAGGATTGGTAATAATTCTTCTGTCAGTGTATTGTAGAATTTGCCAGTGAAGTCATGTGGTCCTGGGCTTTTATTTTTGGAGGAAATTTTCATTATTGATTCAATCTCTTTGCTTAATACTGACCTGTTCAAATTTTCTATTACTTCATGATTCAGTCTTGATTAAGTTGTATATTCTAGGCATTTATCAATTTCTTCTAAGTTATCTAATTTTCTTGGGTATATAATTGTCCATAGTAGTCTCTTTTGATTTTTTGTATTTCAGTGGTATTAGTTGTAATGTATCCTCTTGTATCCTCTTTTGTTTATAATTTTATTAATTTGACTCAACTCTCTCTTTTCTCTTAGTGTAGCTAAAGGTTTGTCAATGTTGTTTCTTTAAAAAAAAAAAAAAAAAGAACTCTTACCCACAACTGGGCCCACAAATGTATGGCCAATTAATTTTTGACAAAGTAGGAAAGAGTATGCGATGGAAAAAAGACTGCCTCTTTAGCAGATGGTGCTGGGAGAACTGGACAGTAACATGCAGAAGAATGAAACTAGACCACTCTCTTACACCATACACAAAAATAAACTCAAAATGGCTGAAGGACCTGAATGTGAGACAGGAAACCATCAAAACCCTCGAGGAGAAAGTAGGAAACATCCTCCTTGACCTCAACCGCAGCAATTTCCTACTCAACACATCCCCAAAGGCAAGAGAATACAAAGCAAAAATGAACTACTGGGACGTCATCAAGATAAAAAGCTTCTGCACTACAAAGAAACAATCAGGAAAACTACTAGGCAACCGACAGAATGGGAAAAGATAGTTGCAAATGACATATCAGATAAAGGGCTAGTATCTAAAATCTACAAAAAACTCACCAAACTCCACACCTGAAAAACAAATAGCCCAGTGAAGAAATGGTCAGAAGACATGAACAGACACTTCTCCAAAGAGGACATCCAGATGGCCTACAGGCACATGAAACAATGCTCAACCTCACTCATCATCAGGGAAACACAAATCAAAACCACACTGAGATACCACCTCACACTGGTCAGACTGGATAAAATGAACAAATCAAGAGACTATAGATGCTGGCGAGGGTGTAGAGAGACGGGCACCCTCCTACACTGTTGGTTGGAATGTAAACTGGTGCAGCCGTTCTGGAAAACAGTGTGGAGGTTCTTCAAAAAAGTATCAGTAGAACTCCCCTATGACCCAGCAATAGCACTGCTAGTGATCTACCCAAGGGATACAGAAGTGCTGATGCATAGGGGCACATGTATCCCAATGTTCATAGCAGCACTGTCAACGATAGTCAAATCATCATGGAAAGAGCCTAAATGTCCATCACCTGCTGAGTGGATCAAGAAGATGTGGTGTGTATATATATATATATATACACCTACAGTGGAGTATTACATGGCAATGAGAAAGAGTGAAATATGGCCATTTATATCAAAGTGGATGGACCTCGAGGGTGTCATGCTAAGCAAAATAAGTCAGGCGGAGAAGGACAGATACCATATGTTTGCACTCATAGGTCTAACAAGCGAACCGGAGAAACCTAATGGAAGACCATGGTGAGGGGAAGGAGGAAAGAGAGTTGGGGAGAGAGAGGGATGCAAAACCTGAGAGACTATTGAATACTGAAAACGAACCAAGGGTTGAAGGGGGGGGGGGAGGGGGAAAAGAGGTGGTGGTAATGGAGGAGGGAACTTGTGGGGAAGAGCACTGAATGTTATATGGAAACCAATCTGACAATAAACTATTAAAAAAATAAAAATAAAAATAAAAAAACAACTCTTATTTTCGTTGATTTTTCTATTGCCTTACTAGTTTCTATTTCAATTATTTTTGCTTTAATCTTTATTACCTTTCTTCTACTAATGTTGGGCTTAGTATGTTCTTTATCTAGTACCTGAAGATATAAGGCTAGGTTGTTTATTTGAGATAGGTTTTTTTTTCTTAGTGTAGGTGTTTATTACTATAAATTTCCCTCTTAGAACTGCTTTGGTGCGTCCCATAAGTTTAGGAATGTTGTGCTTCCATTTTTGTATGTCTCAAGATATTTTTTTATTTCCCTTTGATTTCTTCTTAGACCCATTAGTTGTTCAGTGAGTGATGTTTAATTTCTACATATATATGAATTTTCTAATTTTCTTCTTGTTATTTACTTCCAGTTTATACCACTGTGGTCAGAAATATACTTGAAAAAAAAAAAGAAAAGATACTTGATATGATTTGAATCTTCTTAAATTGGTTGAGACTTGTTTTATGACCTAACAAATGATTTCTCTTGAAGAATGATCCATGTGTGTTTGAGCAAAATGTGTATTCTTCTTCTGTTGGATAGAATGTTCTGTGTATATTTGGTAGGTCCACTTAGCTTAAAATATAGTGCAGGTCCATTATTTTCTTACTTGTTTTCTGTCTGGGTAATCTATCTATCTATGTTAAGAGTGGAGTATTGAATCCTTACTATTACTGTATTGCTATTTTTGCCTACAGATCTGTAAATAATTATTTAATATATTTAGATGTTTCTATACTAGGTATGTTTATTTTCTAAATTGTTATATCTTCTTAATGAATTGGACCCTTTCTTCTTATGTAATGAGCTTCTTTGTCTCTTGTTATAGCTTTTCACTTGAAGTCTGTTTTGTCTGACATAAGTAAAGCTACCCCTGTTTTCTTTTGGTTTCTATTGCACTGAATTATTTTTTTCTGTTCATTCACTTTCAGTCTATGAGTGTTGTTAAAGTTTGAGTGAGTCTCTATAGGCAGCATATAGTTGGGTCTTGGGTTTTTTGTTTATTTGTTTGTTTAAATCCATTAAGTTACTCTACGTCTTTTAATTGGAGAATGGAGGATCTACATTTATTTTTTAAAACTAATGTTTATTTATATTTGGGAGAGAGAGAGAGAGACAGAGTGAAAGCAGGGTAGGGGCAGAGAGAGAGACAGAGACAGAATATGAAGCAGGCTCCAGGCTCTGAGCAGGACTCAAACTTGCCATGAAATCATGACCTATGCTGAAGTCAGATGCCCAACCGACTGAGCCATCCTGGCACCCTTGAGTATTTACCTTTAAAATAATTATTGGTAGATTAGGATTTACTGTTGTCATTTTGCTAACTGCTTTCTGATTGTTTTATAGCTCCTTTCTTTCACTCTTGCTGTCTTTGTCAATTAATGATTTTTTATAGTAGTATGCTTTCTTTTTTTCTTCATAATTTCCATTATGTTTACTTACTTGGTGATTACAATAGTGTTTTCATATGTCTTATTGTTATGACACTATTTTAAGCTGACAGCTTAGCTTCAAATGCATAAAAATGTTCTACAGATTTACTTGTCACTACCCTACTTTATGTTGTTGATGTCATAATTTACATCTTTTATACTATATATCTACTAACAAAATATTATAGCTATAGTTATCACTTTTCTCTTTTAACCTGTATTTTAGCACTCAAAGTGGTTTATCCACTACCATTATAGTATCAAAGTATTAGAAAGTCTTTACCTTCATTTCCAGAGGACAACTTTGTCATGTAAAGTATTTTTGGTTGGCAGATTTTTTTCTGTGAATACTTTATCATTCCACTCTCTCCTGGCTGGCAAGATTTCTGCTGAGAAATTTGCTGATGACCTTATTGAGATTCCCTTATATGTGATGAGTCTTTTTTTCTTGCTACTTTCAAAGTTCTCTCTTTGTCTGGGGCACCTGAGCGGCTCAGTGTCTGACTTCAGCTCATGATGTCATGGTTTGTGAGTTCAAGCCCCACATTGGGCTCTCTGCTGTCAATACAGAGCCTACTTTAGATCCTCTGTCCCTCTCTCTATGCCCCTCCCCTGCTTGTTCTCTCTCTCTTTCTAAAAAAAAAAAAAAAACAATAAAAAAATTCCTCTTTGTCTTTGGTTTTTGAGAGTTTTGTTGTTGTTGTAGCTTACCACAGTGAGTAGATTATGTTTATTTTAATAAAATACACTTTAAATTTCCTCTTCTTCCTCTCATTTTTCCTTATTCCTTCTTCTATTTCCCCTCTATTAGCACTTAGGTTCATTAGACTCAATGTCTTCCCTCCCTTTCCTTCATTCAGTATTTAGTTAGCACTTAATATATTCTATGTGCTTCCTACAAAAACTTACCTTCTAGTAGGAAGGGAAAAATGTACACAAATTCCATAATGAACCATCACATGTGTTTAAATGCTACAGGAGTTACGAATTGTGTCACACTTTGATGTAGGAGATACAATCCTGGTTGAGTGATCACAATAGCAATTAATGTCTCATAGACCAAGTTGCTAACAAACACAGTTGGGAAATATCAGAATTGAGGATGGTCTAGGTTGGAAAGGTAGGTAGGGTCAAGGCAAAACCTGGAGGGCCTTGAAGGTCAGACTAAGGACTGGACACCATCATCACATCCATTCTGTGCTTAGGATGAGCCTGATATTGTGCTAGGGCATGGCTAGCATTGGGAAACAGCAACTGAGCTAACTAGATTTGAATGGGGAAAGGGCAGAATGTGGAGTAAAGCCTCAGCAGAGCAGTAGGTGGTCCTATCTCTTTTTTGATCAGTCAGCCCCTGACTGCATGACCCAATGGGCTGAGTGGCCTGTGAGAAGGTAGGTACAGTTGATCAAGGCCACATTGGAAGTGGGAAGGCTAGAGCAGAGATTCAGGTGGGTCCAGACAAGCTCAGAAGTCAGTCGTATCTTTATATCTTTTGACTTTTTCTCTTTTCCTTCCTCTATGTTCACTGTCAGTTTTGTTTTTCTCCCATCCTTCCTTCTCTCATCCTTTCCTCTACTTTCTTGCTTTTTTATTTTCCACATATCATTTTGCCCAGTCCTCTTTCCTTTTCAGTCACTCTCTGTGCAACATGAAAACCTTTCTTCTCTCTGTCTGCAGGTTACCTTTGACCAGCTCTGTCCCAGGTACTTTTTTCCCTTTTCCTCTGGCCCCTGGAATGGGAAGACATTTTGCACTATTAGGTAGGTGTATGCCTGCAATTCTGGGGACCCTTATGAAGTACCTTCCCATTTCCTCAAAATCCTGCTCTAAAATTTCTGTTGACAGCCTCAGCCTCATTCTTGGTTTTAGTGGCCACTGTTAGCATTCAAGTTTGATTAATATCTGCACTATATAAATTGTGAAAGGCTCTTGGAGTGTGCCCAGTGGTTTCTATAGATTTTGCTAAATTGTCCTTGCTATTCTCCATTTATAATAAATGCAACCAGTGATAACACCAGCTTGATTAACTCCAAAAAGCAGTGGTTCTCTACTGTGTGACTTTGTCTACCACAGGACATTTGGCATTATCTGGAGAGAATTTTGATTGTTACAAGTGACATCTAATGGATAGAGGAAAGATTCTATGAAACATCCTACAAGAGAGTCCTCCTCACCCCTGCCAAAAGAATTATCTAGCCCAATACATCAAGACTACTAAAAATGAGGGGTATCTGGGTGGCTCAGTCAGTTAAGTGTCCAACTCCTGTTATTGGCTCAGGTCATGGTCTCACAGTTCAAAATATTGAGGCTTGCACCGGGCTCTGCACCGACAGCGCAGTGCATGCTTTGGATTCTCTCTCTCTCCTCTGACCTCCTCTCTCTTTGTGCCTCCCCTGCTTGCTCTCTCTCTCAAAAATAAACATCAAGAAAAATTAAAAAAGACTACTGAGATTGAGAAACCCTGATCCAAAGCTATCTATCTGGAAGCCTGCATCTAGGTTGAATATGGGAAAAATAACAGGATTAATCAAAACCAAATTAAATTGCAATCAATAAAAAAAAACAGGGGCATCCTGATATGGCAAATAGCAAATGCGCCTGCTATAATAACAAAAATAATTCTGTGTGCTTCCCCTGCCTACTGTTTTTACTTATAAAAATTAAATTCATTAGCTCTCTTGACTCCTCCCAACAACCCTGAGTATGGTAAAGAAAGCATTTTGAATATAAAGAAACTGAGGTATAGATAATAATATGATTCCCCTTAGGACCCTCAGTCAAACACAGATTTATGTATTTTTATCCAAGGCAAAAAAAACCACAGGACTGTTCATACAGCTTAACTGGAGCTATAATGGCAGAAAATAAGGGCAGGAACCAAAGCTGCTGTCACAAAGAAAGGACTCTCCCAGTTCTCTATTTGGTATTTAAAAATAGGAGAGCATAGCTTGAATCTGAGATAATGCTTGCCGCTTTGTGAATGCTCTTACAGTGCATCGCCTTCAAAACAAATTGGCCCTCATCTACAAAGGTTTCTTTTTTGTACTCTCACAAACTCATTTTTAATGGCTTGTGTGGCATCAGTTGTGCCCCTGAGCTGTAATGAAGCACTCTGCAAGTCACCACACGCAAGTCAGAAATGAATCTCATGGAGGGCAAAAATGTTGGAATGTTAATAGGTTTTAATCCAAGGTAAGCAAACCTATTGAGCCACTACCATGTACTTTTTAAATCTAAATGTCATGAAATTTTCAGCGGTTTTCCCTTGCCTGCAAATCAGTTCTGGTCCAGAGACAGCCAAGTAGGGATCAGAAGGGAAAAATCTCAAATGTGCATAACTGCCCACGAGCACACCTTGAGGAGTTTACAAGCATCGTTCAGGCAAAACAAAGAAATAATTGATGGAGCACGAGGGAAACTGGCTTCATAGGGCAGGCATCTGAAAACCCTGTAAGTGCAGCAGACATCTTGCAATATATTTGATCCTATCTTCAATATCTTAGGTGGAGAAGGGGTGTTGAAATCTGAGAGTCTCTGTTATATGGGTTTTCCCCTTAGGTTTTTATTTAAGTGGAAAAGCAGTGTTTGTATATTGCACTTTATTGCACTGATACTAGCCAATTTACTAAGATTTAATTGCTAAACATGCTATTTTAAACTTCATTTCGCACAGTATCTTGGCAGCTTTTGATGTTTAACCATTCAGAACAACAATCTCTGAATATTAAAGTAAAACAAATTGGTTTTACACTGGTGAGATTTTCTGTGTATGTGGAGTCTGAAGGCATATTTTGAATTTTCTTCCTCTAGCTGTCTGGTGACCATGAAATACAGAGATAGGTTCAAGGTCTCACCTTCAGGATCTTTGGGGGCCATGGCTGCTGGTCCCACCTTTCATCATGCTTCTCAATGCTTGATGTGTTAACTGCTATAGTAACTATGGAGATGTTCCTCTTCTCTCTAATGAAATGGAAAACATGTACCTAGTCAGAGTGCATCAGAATCAGTTAACATAAATTGGAGAAATGTGGAGGCCCCACAAAAGAAATTTTAAAATTTATCCATCTTTTCAAGTTTGTATTTAGACATCTTTGCAAACCTTAGTATAACAAGACATGGTTCTGAGGGCTTTATTACTTTATTTAATCCTACTTTAAATGAGAAAACTGAGGCACAGTTAAGGTTAAGTAATTTGCCCAAGGTCACACAGCTCACAGAGGACATAAGTAGAGTTTGAGTTCAGACTATTTCTAAGGCCTTTGCATACTCCTAACCATCTATTCTACTCCTTCTCAGAGCAAGTAGCATGAATGTTTAATAGTGAATTAAGTAATTTTAGCACTCCTTTGCTGCATTTTCTTATTATATAAGGCTATGAATAATTTGTAGCTAGTCACAGAAAAAGTCTGGTGGGTCAGAAAAATTTTGGTCCTACTCAAAAGTGTAGTCCATTACTCCTTATGGATGCCCCCTTCTTCGAATTTTGTAATCTTCACATAATGAAAATGTTAGTTCTATAAATATTTTATGGAAATGAAACTACAAATGAGTCTTGGACCTCACCCAAAAGTTCTGCTGTCCTGGGACATAGTTGGGAGAGTCATAATAGAGAATAAAATAAAGTTGAATGTGTCCTTCCTAAGACTTACTGTATTATAAACTTGGGGCAGTCACTAGTTGTCCCAATGACTGATTCTCATCTGTGGCCTTGGAAAGCAGAAGAAACAGGAGGAGGATATGATTTGGAAGGTTGAAATTCTCAAACTTTAATGGGCTTATGAATTATCCCCAAGGAAATTATTTAAATGCAGATTCCTTTTTTTGTAGGTCAAGGCTGTGTCCAAATATTCTGAATTTCCATTACACATCTAGGGATGTATATGGTCCATGGACCATATTTTGAGACAAGGATCTAGAATCAACCAGCAGCATCACCACCACCTGGAAACTTGTTAGAAATGCAGATTCTTTGGCTCTATTCCAGGCCCACTGAATCAGATTTTATATTTTGACAAAATCTCCAGTTGATTTTTACATACTTTGAGAACTCTGGTCTAGAGTACTCTTCAAATGATATAGATGAACAAAAATCATTAAACACACCTGCAAGTGAATTAGTTACGGTGGGAAGGAAGACAGAGATAATATAATGTTCTCACTATGACTTCCATTCAAGTATTTCAAATATCTTTTTTCTTTGTGATCACTTCAATAGCTAAAAAAAGCCCTTGGAATGTCCCATTCAAGGCTTATTTGAAAAGTTTGGAGACGTTTTCATATAAGAAGGGTTATTCATCTCAAGTTGTTTCTCCTCTAAAATCAAGCTATAATAATCCAAACAATTTGAGAATTTGAATCCAGAAGAATCATAGGAGTTTTCCTCACCAAAGTTTCCTTTCTGGATGGTGGAATCCTAAGTTCCGAGTCACCTGAAGAATGTGCGAAGGTGCTGTCAGCCTGAACTGGAGATCACCACCTTGCCCCAGAAGCCTGTGGGCTTGCCCTGAACAATGACCTTCAAACACCAATGCCCAGGCCCCTAAAGGGCCAAGGAATGCAGGTCTAACCTCTTTTCTCCCTAACCTGTTATGGGGCAGGTTTGGGGAGGGCCACCACCTTAGGTTGGCTGGGGTGCCAGGGGTCAAGGAACACTGGGGACTGAGAACCCATCCCAGGAATATAGAGGGGTGGCTAGAGGGGGGACCTTGCCAAGGCTTCAATAGCCCCAGGCACTCCATTGTGCCACTGAGCTTCATTTACAAAACACAAAATTCAAAGACCAGATTATTATAAAAATTTCAAGCCAGTGACTTCAGAGCATTAAAAACCAAGTGCGAGAACCCTTCTAAGCACAGGGTCCTGTGTACCAGCACTGGTTAAATACCCTTGAAACCAGCCCTGACTCTGGAAA
Organism: Suricata suricatta; assembly: GCF_006229205.1. Classification (NCBI taxonomy): domain Eukaryota; kingdom Metazoa; phylum Chordata; class Mammalia; order Carnivora; family Herpestidae; genus Suricata; species Suricata suricatta. The sequence goes on along the minus strand of NC_043701.1, from coordinate 77,914,392 downwards.
TTATCTGGTATTTTTGTGTTTGGGGAAGATATTCAGACTTGTTTGTACTGGGTCTATCTGCAAAGCTAAATAATGTTTATGCTAATCAGACAGTTTAATGCAGTGGTCCTCCAAGCATGGGCCTGTACCAGCAGCAGCAGCATCTCCTAAGACTGTGTTAGAAATGCAAATTCTCAGGCCCAGCTTCAAAGTAAGGAAATAGAATCTCTAGGGGTGGGGCCCAGCAACCTGTGGTTTTCACAAGCTCTCCTGGTGATTCGAATGCAGGCAGAAGTTTGATCTAATGGTTCTGACCTAATAGTTCTAAAGCTTTCTGCCGAGGAAAAAAATTTTTTTATCATAAATTATTGTTGCAGAATGCTCAACAATTATTTGGAGGTGGTAGTGGCAGTGAATTGTGGGTCACATGGGTATTCCCTACTCCTGCATGCTTTCTTCTATTAGGAAAGATCTGTTGGAGTGGCTGAAAGTTGCAAGGCTCCTAATAGCTATTTGGTGGTGACAGGAGGGCTTCCACATTGAAGTACCTGAGAGCATGGGGAAGAGTGATAGAACCACCAGCATGATGGCTTTGCACTGTGCTTCAGTCCCAGAGAGACAGCAAATCAGATTCCAGGGTTCCCTCTAACCAAATGGTAAGACCTTGGAAGGTCTGACCATTATCTCTGAGCTCAGGTATCTTCAGCCATAAAGTAGGGATAATAGTGATACTCACTTCCTGGGGTTTTTGTGAGTTGTGAGTGAGCTAATGAGTAGAAGTCCTTATTACAGTGCCAAGCACATAGATAGCACTCAACAGATGATAGGTATTTCAGGGAATAAAATTATTGCATACTGATCTAATCATGGTGCAGTTATGTATTTACATTTTATTTAATGTTTATTTACTTTTGAGGGAAAGAAAGAGAAAGTCAGAGCACGAGCAGGGGAGGGCTAGAGAGAGAGGGAGACACAGAATTTGAAGCAGGGTCCAGACTCTGGGCTGTCAGCACACAGCCAGATGCAGGGCTCGAACCCACAGATCACAAGACGATGACCTAAGCTGAAGTCAGACGCCCAATCGGATGCCCAATTGACAGTCACCCAGGCATCCCTGTATTTACATTTTAATTTGATTGGTAGTACTGATTATTAGATACAAATTGAAACATTCTATTTTCATAAAGGTCAATGGAATATGTACACACATGTAACCTAAAACCATTCTGTTATCAGACTCTCGTTTCCTTATTCGAGGGTTTCCCGGATTCCACCTGTCCCATGAGAGGATTAACTTTTCTTTTTTCCTAAAGGACTAGCAACTCAGTTTTTCCCTAGCGTTATCTTACTTTTGTGCTGAGCGTACATTATTAGATCATAGGCTTTCTTCCTCTTAGCACCCATATATTTTCTAAATCAGTGATTTGCAGAGCAGAAGGGATTCCCTCAGGTAAATATTTGCTAGGCAGGTCCATCTTGCCCTACTTTCTGAGCAGGGCAGAGACTTCCTTTAAGCCTTGTGTTGAAGAGGATGGTGGTTTATCGATGTGCTGCCTGCTACTTGTTCCACTATCATATCAGTTATAGGGACAGTGGCATTATCCCTGCACAGATTTATGTGGGCCTTTCTTTGTGTCTAGGTCTGAAAACCAACTCCAGGCTAATTGTATTCTTGAATAATAAATCAAGATCAAGGTCTGGTTGGCTCTGAATATAAGCCTAATTGAGTGTGAGTTAAATATCAAGTTCAATAGACTCTTTTTTTTTTTTTTTTTTTTGCAAACAAACCCTGCTTTTAGATTAAAAACCAAACAGAAAAAGCAACAAAATAATAAGCCAATCCCAAATGATTCAACAGTAAAAGAATATTCTCTTTAGGGACTTTGGGTCCCAGGTGGCCTGCATCTGGATGCCTTTAGTGTTGCAAGACGTTTAATGCCAAGGGCTGAAAACACTGTACCCCACCTCTCCTGGTATCGATTCCCCTCACACTGATTTAGTGTGGGGCCTCTTGGCATCTCTCTTGCACTTCCAGCAGCTGAGCTTTGGCCCCAGAGGGCTTTATTTAATGAAAACTTGGGGCTTATTCTGTGAGAAAGCTGCCCCAGGAACTGAAGTTGTAGACATCCCAACAGAGAAAACATGAAGACAAGAGTCATGTGCTGGTTCTGTCCAGAGGATGGGATGATGATATGAAGCCTCCACTAAAGTATTTGTTTTAAAGAGAAGAGGGAGCTACAGTCTTTAGATGACTGTTGAAAGTTAACAGAAGCTCTTGTTACTGAAAGATAAAGTGCTTATATGAAATATGTACAGAAGTTGCACTGGGAGAGGCAATCAGAGGGAGGGAGCACATATTAGAGAGCACTGGCTACGTATTGGAGCCTGGTTCCAGACAGGAATGGCCTTTGGGGAGAGTAGTGAAACAGGAACATTTTTTACTGTTAACTTTTTATTTTAGAACAATGCTACATTTACAGAAAAACCTCCATGAGTACAGGGTTCCCATACGCCCCGCTCCCAGTTCCCCTATTTTGTAACATCTTACATTACTATGATGTTACAATTAACCTGTGTTGAAAATTATTATGCTTTATTCAGATTTCCTTTGTTTTTACCTAATGCTGTTTTTCTGTTCCAGGATCTCATCCGTATTATATTAGTCATCTTGTCTCCTAAGCGTCCTCTGGGCTGTGACAGTTTCCCAAACTTTCTTTGTTTTAAAAGCCTTGACAATTTTCAGGTGTCCGGGTCTTGTATTTTATCAAATGCCCCTCAGTTGGGGATGTGGGATTTGTCTCAGGCTTTTTCTCATGACTAGACTGGGTTATGTGTTTTTTGGGAGGAAGATCACAGATGTGAAGTGCCATTTTCATCACATCATTTCAAGGGCACATATTATGCACATGACTTACCATTGTTCATGTAACAGAAGCATTTTTAATGGAGACTGTGATTGAACTGGACCAGGTTTTGAGTGTTGGGAAATAAGATTTTATCTTCCACTTGTGGTATATTTCCGTGGAAATTTAAAAGGAATATCTTAATGAATCATCAGTATTAATGAACCACATCAATATCTACCTGATGATGATTTTTATGAGGAAAAATAATTTAGTCTTTCTTCTCACACACAAAAAGAAGTGGCTAAAAAAAACAACAACAAACAAGTGGATGGGGAAGAATGAAACATATTTGAATTCAGTCCCTCAAACTGGCTTTCACTGACATAGCCTGCAAAAGGAACTGACCCTTACATCGTGTAGATCTTGAAACCGTAAGTCTAGAACTGAGGAACTCCATATATTCATAAATAAATCATTAAATAATATGAGAGATTTTGGAGTTTCTCCCATAAGTTCTGATTGTTCGTATATATATACATATATATCTTCAGAAATTAGCTGGACAGTGGTCTGACTCTCTGTGACTCACATGTCCAGCAGGATATTAGCTTTTTAAAGTAGAAATTAAGAAAAATATCATGGCAAAATGAGGACAATCATAAAGTTTTGTACTTTCAGGATATAAGATCTTCACATCATCTGTGTCCAGGACTAGATGCAATGGCATAAAAGCATAATAGTATCAGACCCGCATGCCTCAGAAGCCATGCCTTTGGTTACTTTAGCAAAACCCAACCATGCTTATGACGACATGGGCTCCAAAGTTACCCACTTGAGTAAATGGAGCGAAAATGAGCATGAAGGACTAAAATGCACTCCTGTTGCTGGCATAGAGAATATTCTAGGCTGTCCAGGTTGAAGGGCTCAGATAGGTGTCTTCTGGTTTGGAATGGTATCTCTGTTTGGAAAGGTTGGGGTAAGAATCTGAAAAGAAGTGTTTTGGTTTCTTGGGCTTCTATTAACAAAGTACCACAGACTGAGTGGCCTACACAGTAGAAATTTATTCTCTCATAGTCCTGGAGGCTACAAGTCCGAGAGGAGGGTGTGGGGAAGGTTGTTTCTCCTAAGGCCTGTCTTCTTGGCTTGCAAGTGGCCATCTTCTCCCTCTGTCTTCAAATGGTCTGTGCATGTCTGTGTTCTAATCTCCTTTTCTTATAAGGAGATCAGATATGCTGGATTAGAGGCCCTAATGACTTCACTGAGTTTTAATTACTTCTTTAAAGGCCCTCTTTCCAAATACAGACATATTTTGAGGTACTAGGAGTTAGAACTTCAATATAAGACTTTGGAGAGGACACAATCCAGCCCATGGAAGGAAGGGTAAAGGATCTGGTACAGTGGGTGCACTTTATTCTCCAGACCTTGGTTTCTGGGAGTCTGGAAAGACTGACATTTGATGCTTACCTTTGTATATTTCAGGGGACTATGACAATAGAGAAAAATGTTAAAGGGAGCAATTGGCATATGAAGAAAACGCGCTTGTAATATGGCTTTGTCAGGAGCCCATTCCCGGAAGTTACCTGTGGTGTTTGCATAGCTGTTCTGTCATTGTCCACATCAGCAGCCTGAAGGCTGATTTCCTGGTAAATTTTCACCTAATTTCCTTTACAACTGCCTTACAAGTAATAGTTTCATTTCCGCACTTTAAAAAATGCAACAGCCTGAATGCTGATTTATTAATTTACAATGAGAAATATAATCACCTAGTGGACTGAATACTACAGCCTCTTGACCAGCATGTGCTTTCCCTGCAGGCAGATCTAAGCGGGAAGCCACATTATCATCAGAAGGCGGCTTGGTGAGCATGGAATCAGGCCAGGGGAGTTAGTTATGAGATTTGGCATTCCTGTGCTTTTTATTCTTTACGCCAAGCAGCACTGAGCAGCACATGGGCTGGCTGCCTCTGCCCTTGCTGCTCCCTCTGGCTTCCGTTGTCCCCTCTGGTGGTCTCATCAAGCAGGGCCCAGCTCAGCCATCTCCTCCTCTGAAGAGCCTTGATTTCCCCAGGAAGACATGTTCCTTATTCTTCCTTACCCCTGCAGCACTTCATGCTATGTGTATTTTGCATCTTATGTTGTGGTTATTCATTTGCTCACCTGTCTTCTCCCTGAGCTGTGAGAAACTTGAGTGAAGGGACTTTTTATTGTGTACAGCACATGGCAAATGGTCACTGTTCAATAAATAAATATTCAACTAATTAATGGAAGTAATAATTATGATAATTTACATGATACTATAGTTTTTTTGCTTTATAGTTTTAAGACACTTTCCAGTAAGTTGTTCATAAGACATAATCTTACACTAATAGCTGTGAAGTGAGATAGGCAGATAAAAACATGCTTATAGGTTGAATGATTTATGTAACTTTCAATTAATGAATGTGCTTTCCATTAAGCCTATTTGTCTTTGTGACTAAATCTTATCTTCCTTCTGGCCTCCCTATCCTTGCTCATGCTAGGGCCTCCCACTTACATCCTTGGTTTGCCTCTTCTTCCCTTGGGATTCCCATGGCCCTCTGAATCCATGTGTTCTCCTTTAGGGACTGCTGCAGCCACATCTTACTGGGGATAAGTCTGCAGTCCCCAACCCTGTTCTCTCCTCTTCTTTTTTTTTTAATGTTTATTTATTTATTTTGAGAGAGAGAAAGAGAGAGAGAGAGAGAGAGAGAGAGAGAGAGAGAGAGAGAAGAAGAAGAAGAAGAAGAAGAAGAAGAAGAGGAGGAGGAGGAGGAGGAGGAGGAGGAGGAGGAGGAGGAGGAGGAGGGGAGAGTTGAGAGAGAGAGAGAATATGAATGAATATCCCAAGCAGGCATTGTGTTGTCAGTACAGGGCTTGATCGCATGAACCATGAGACCATGACCTGAGCCAAAATCAAGAGTCAGACACTCACCTGACTGAGCCACGCAGGTGCCCCTCCACCCTCTTCTCAGCACCTGTTATCTCCTCATACATCTCTTTTCCAATGTCCAGGTCAAACTCCCATTCCTTCAGAAATCTAGTCTTAAGAAGAAAGCAATGTGATTAAATTTAATTTTTAAATTGAATTTATAAACTAATTTTTAAGCTTCCTAGGGATATTTGCCTCTTAAAATTTTAAGAGTGAATTCCTTATAGCACAGTTCTGGAAGCTGGTTACATCATACCATATTCATCTCTTTCTGTCTCTTTCTCTCCACACACACACACACACAAGTACATATAAATATTACACACATTCATATACATGTATATATATATATATATATATATACATACACATATATGCATGTGTGTGTATATTTGACTGTGTTAACTCTATATTTGGTAAAATTTCCTGGGCCTTCAGAAGTTACTCCTTTATTTTTGAAAGAAATTTCTATACCTTGCAGTCCAGATGCTACCATGGATGAGTTCTTCAGAAGATCAGCAACTAGCCATTATAACCTTGGGGAGACACAGTGCTTCATGGATGAGTCATTAGTTCTAAGCCCAGAACAAATCTGAAGGACCTTTTCATATCTTATAATTAAATACATTCTGCAGCTTGAAGATAAACATGCTGATCTGACAGTGAGTTAAGGAGGTTTATCAGCATTTGTGCACCTGCAGCGTTACACTAAAAGACATGACTTCATTAAAACTCACTGTGCTTGTGAGAACAATGAGGAATGGTCGTAGGTGCAAAAAAGAAAGACACTACTAGACGGTGGCTTTAAGCTCATCTTTGAAGGGATGAACTCATTCTATCCGACATGTCCAGCTGTGCAAACAGCAGCACTGAGTGAGCTGCAGTTAGCTGTACTAATACATAGGATTAGAACAGAGGCTGGGCCACATAGAAATGATGTGATTGCTTAATATACTTGAACACTATGAATGCAGCACAGAGGGAGAATGAGAGCCCCAGAAGTGACAGAAGATATTTTGCTAACTGTCATGAATGGAGATTGTATTTTCAGGGCCTTCTAAGAACATTTCTCTTGCCAGAGACTTTTTGCCTTTCGAGGCCAATGTTTTCTAGGATGAAAAAACAATACAAAACATCAATCTTTCAAAAAGTCCACAGGGAGACAACAAGGGTTGCCACAGTTACCATTGTTCTTTCATAAAATCTCAGAATAAGGAAACTCTGAGTGTGTGTTTGTGTGAGTGCGTGTGTGTGTGTGTGTGTTTGAGATTCACCTGCAATAACGTCTCAGGCTACAGAACAGGTAGATGGCTGATCCAGGAGGGCCTTAGCAGTGAGATACTAAGAGTTCAGGCAACAGGGACCTACAGCCTGGGCTAGAATTGTGAAGGTTCTAAGGAGTGGGTTGAAAGGAACAGGATTCAGGTTCTGGAAGCCTTGGTAATAGAAGGGTCCAGGGGAAAGACAGACCTTGACACTGCACTGACCTTATCTGAGGATGTGCTGGTGGGCATGAATTCTTTATGTGCTCCCTACCCTTGGAGGGAGCTGTGGGTAAACTGAGCTGAGCTGAGCCCCTTCATATGGCAGGTGGAAGGGAGACTGTGATGCAAGGAACCCAGCAAGTCCCAAACACCTGTAGACTCATCCCTAACCCTCTTGGCACTACCATAGAAAGTGAAGAATGAAGGATTCCCTAATGTCTCCTTTCTTACTTCTCTAAGACTTCAAAATGATTGTTATCTTCAAATTTTTTCTGAGTCGTGTAGACTATACATATTTCTCCTAGGAGATGAATATTGGGATTTTATTTGTGTTCCAGGACCTTAACCAATTGAACCTCTTTAAGAGGTGGTCCAAAAATATCATGCTTCCACATCTGATTTACTGTCAGAAAAGCCTTTAATACAATATACATAAGTGACTCTAGGAGACTAGGAGTGCTTCTGAAAATTTCACTGCAGTCTATCATTACTCTATTTTTTAAAAAAAATTGTCAGGGCGCCTGGGTGGCTCAGTCGGTTAAGCGTCCAGCTTCTGGCTTCGGCTCAGGTCACGCTCTCATGGTTCGTGGGTTCAAGCCCCGTGTCAGGCTCTGTGCTGACAGCTAGCTCTCAGCCTGGAGGCTGCTTCGGATTCTGTACCTCCCTCTCTCTCTGACCCTCCCCTGCTCATGCTCGCTCTGTCTCTCAAAAAAATAAATTAAAAAATATTAAAGAAAAAAAAGAGAAAAAATTGTCACGTTGCACAAAAGTTTATACCATTTCTGTTCTTTTGATAGAATGCATGGCCACAGTGAAAACAGTCAGTTTCTAAAGAAAGTTTACTTAGGTAAAATGTGAGCATGAGATAAAGTCAAAGATGTTGTAAAGGGTACAATTCCTTGTTGCAAATTATCACAATGGTCTTTCAAAAAAATATGGGTAAATTCTCTTGAGTGAACATCATATATGCATAGCTTGTGTCTAGATAAACTATAAACACCTTTAAGAATGCTAATTGCTTCTTTTATATCCCCTATCTACCTAACATAATACTCAGCACAGTATATAAATGTGAAAGAACTATTACTTGCACAATATTTAAGAATGCTCATGAATTTCTCTAAGTCACATCACACTTAGTCAATCCCCCTGGCAAGGTATCTAGTCTTGTCCATTTCCTGCATCACAGATGATACTGCTCAGGATTTATTGGCATTTTGGTCAATAAGTTACTGAAGTTAATCTTCATTTAATGAATCATCAGCAAGGGAGATGCACAGATGACAAGTGTTCAATTTTCAGAAATCTCTTCCCCAATCTGTGTCTATTCCTCCTTTCTTCCTAATTATTGATTTAATGTATGAGCCCCTCCTCCCAATTCTTCAGCCCGCACCCCTGGGAGTTCAGCCTTTTAAAGATGTTCTCATTAGAGTCAATAATTCACCGTGGCATATTATATAGTGCCCTGAATATCTATAAAGCTGTTCTTTCATGTTGTACATCCTGGGGTGTTCAAATAATTAATTTGACTAACTATAAAGAACAATACCTTCTATTGTGAGTGGTATTAATGTACCATCCACAGAGGCACATGTGTAGACGTGGCTGGGAGACAAGCTCTGCAGGAGAGTTTCTGGAGAGGATTTTAATGTTGGAGTCAGGAAGTTCTGTTCTTGGATCTATATGGAGACATAAAATACAGTGCAATTATAATTTGGAATTAGTCAATTACCAACTGACCCAAATATGTTCTTTGGGTATTTTTTCTTCCAAGTTTCAAGAATAAAAGAACTCTTAGAAATAGTTTGCTTGATGTCATTAAAAATGCTTGTTTGAAATAAAGCATTCCAATGACATAATACTGAGACCCAGAAGAAAATCCCAGTATTCTGTCACTCACATTCATTCAGAACTGTTTTGGTTGTAAAATAGATATTTGCATGAAAGTTAAAGACTTTTTATTTTTTAATTTTTTTAATGTTTATTAATCTTTGAGAGAAAGAGACAGAACATGAGTTGAGGAGAGGCAGAGAGAGGGTGACACAGATTCTGAAGCAAGCTCCAGGCTCTGAGCAGTCAGCACAATGCTGATGTGGGGCTTGAACTAACGAACCATGATATCATGACCTAAGCTGAAGTCACCACTGAACCACCCAGGCGCCCCAAGACTTTTAATGTTTTTAAGTTTATTTATACTGTGGGGTGGCTCAGTCAAGTAAGCCTCTGAATTCAGCTCAGGTCATGATCTTGGGGCTGGTGGGTTTGAGCCCCGCATCTGGCTCTGTGCTGACAGCTTGAAGCCTGGAGCCTGGAGCCTGCTTTGGATTCTGCGTCTCCCTCTCTCTCTGCCCCTGCCCTACTCATGCTCTGTCTCTCTCTTTCTAAGATAAATAAATATTATTTTTTTAATTTAAAGTTTATTTATTTTGAGAGAGAGTCTGTGTGTGCACAAGTGGGGAAGGGGCAGAGAGAGAGAGAGGGAGAGAGATAATTCCAAGCAGGCTCCATGCTGTCAGGGGGCTTGATCTAATCAAGTGTGAGATCATGACCTGAGCCCAAACCAGGAGTCAGATGCTTAACTGAGGGAGTAACCCAGGTGCCCCAGAAAGTTAGAGACATTTAATTAATTCATATTAATGAAGAGTATTCATAACCCAACTTAGCTTCCAAAACAAGGTAACAGTAATATGCATATTAACACTTTAATTATTGATAAGAAAAAAGAGCTCTCCATTTTAGTTTGTAGTGAATCGTAATTAGGTAAGTTGAGAGGGAGAGGCCTCAAATTCAGATTCCAGCTCTGCCAAAAACTAGATGACTTTGAGTAAGTCACTTAACCTAAGCTCAGTTTTTTTAAGCCTAAAATGGAGATGAGTTCTTTCCAGGGTTAATACTCTATATTTCTACTTATGATCATCACATTATTAACCATGGTATTATCACCATGCTGTACACTGGATTCATATAACTTACTCATCTTGTACCTGAAGTATATACCCTTTGACCAATATCTCCCCATTTCTCTTATTCCTAGCCCCTGGCAACCACTTTCCTACTCTGCTTCTATGAGTTAAACTCTTTTAGATTTCACATTTATATGTGAAATATATATCTCACTTATGTGAGATCATATAGTGTTTGTCTTTCTCTGACTTATTTCACTTAGCATAATGCCCTCAAGATCCATCTATGTTGTTGCAAAGATAGGATTTTCGTTTTTCATTGTGTGTATGTTTATCCATTTATCTATTGATGGATATGTGGGTTGTTTTCATACTTTGGCTATTGTGAATAATGCTTCATTGAACACAGGAGTGCAGATACCTTTTTACCCTATTTTCATTTCCTTTGGAAATATATCCAGAATAAGGATTGATGGATCATCTGGTAGTTCTATTTCTAATGTTTTGAGTGATCTCTATACTGTTTTCCATGGTGGCTGTGCCAATTTACTTCTCTATCAACGGTGCAAAAGTGTTCCTGGGAGCAGTTCTTAAGTACAGACCTGGAATCACAGTAGCCACAAACTTTAGCCACACAAACCAGCAGGGCAGATAGATAATAGGCTGGTGGACAAAAGATGCTGCCTCAGAGATCAGATACGCTGAAGCACACTATACCCAAGCACCTGGTATCCCCACCTGGTAACTCAAGCCACAACCTTTTGCTCCACCCTTGGATGCCATCTTGAAAAAGGAGTGAAAAGACCAAAAAAAATCTGAGACTGAACTTTCTTTCCTGGAGAAACATTCCATTACTTCAACCAGATTAGACATTTGTTTTCCTTTCCTGCCATCCAACAGGTAGCAAAGACTTATTTAGTTGCAGACAAAATCAAAGAGGTTGCATTTCTAAATTCTTTGCACATCAAATGCATTCAACGTGTGTCCCTAATATTCCTTGCTGTGGCACAATAGATGATATAATGACTGTATTTTACAGACTAAAACATTCCTCCAAATTTAACATTGAAATCTGAAGCAAAGAAAGACAGTATTTCTCACACATTTTATCAAATTTGTCACTAAAAGTCATTTGTCTCCAGGCATATCAATCTGGGGACTGTTCTTAAGAACCCAATTGGTACAACTTTTTGGAGTTAATACAATTGTGTTCCCACTGGTTTCCATTGCTGGTTTGTGCACAATTCCCCACTGAGTATTTGATGAATTTCTATTCCTTGGGGGCCCCAGTTTTTTTGTGAGTATGCTGAGGATCCATGTCTTGTCACAGGGAGGAAGATGATTTCCTCTGATAACATTCCCCTGCCACCTGAGGAGCTTATCACAGCCCTTTATTTGGCTGTTTCTGTTATGTTGGCATGGGTCCAGAGCACTGGGGGAAAAAAGGTTGTGTTTTTACGGGGAACATTTTATTCCCTCTTGGGAAAAGAGAACATGACTCAATGTCAGGAAGAGAAATTCTTCATACAGATAAAGAGAATGAACATCCGCCTACCTCTTTTAATAGTTATAAAACATTTAATGGTCCTTTTGTATTTTGTTTTGTTGAGGAGCTCAAATTATTTTAGAAAATCTGATTTCTTGAAACCAGATCTGCTCCAGCCTTTTTGTAAAGAGGGACTATCGAGATGGGGAAGGCCTAAATGGTGGGGTCCAGTTGAGGGGAAGGAAGATTACTGAAATAAAGGTCCTGAGTTGGGTGTGCAAGCTGAAGAAGCTGAAGGCGCGGGGTGAGGGGGGGGCGTCTCAATGACTCCCATTCAGCAGTTCCTATGAGGTCCAAAGACATCCCGACCCATCAGATTAGAAGCAGTAGCATATTTTACCTTAACTTCTGCTCTGTAATGAAGAAACATGTTTGCAATGATCAAGGTAGAGAAGTATTTCTTGCTTCCTGTTTTCTTCCTCCAGATTTTAGTTTATGCCTACACCTACAATGAAGGATGCCTCATGTTATGTACTGCCTATCCTCTATAATATTTTTCTACGTCATCAACCTCCCTTAGTGATTGAACTCCTAGTGTTTTTGGTGGGGTCATACCATCCCAGAATACATACTATAACCTCCAAACTCCCTTATGGTTATATGTACCCACATGACTTGGTTCTGGTCAGTGAATAAAAGTGGATGTACAACTTTTGGATATTGTCCTTAATGGGAGAGGGGAAATGTTTCTGCCTTCTTTCCTCCTTCTTACTGCCTGGCTGTAGACGTAATGTCTGGAGTTCCAGCAGCTATCATGGATCATAATCTTGGGAATGGAAGCCATGCATGTGGAACAAGAACAACATGGACATCCTGAGAGCATGAAGTTCCTGTAACATCTCTGGACCACCCACCTATGGACTTCTACATAAGTGACAAATAAACAATGATATCATTTAATTCAGGTTTTTTTTTTATTTCTAGTTGTAACCTAATTTTAGGTCCTCCAAGAGGGCTGTCTTTATTCGGCTATCAATCATAATTCTATTGTATAAAACATGTTTTATACAACAGATGAATCCCTAAACTTCTTTTGGATAAAATTTAAAGATATTTAAAGTATAACAATAGGGGATATAGTTTAAAGAAACCAAATAGCAAGTTCTTTTATAAAGCATTCACATTTTTTGTTTGTTATAGAAAGGTTTAATGGTCTAAATCCTGAAACAGAAAAATAAAATATTAATGGACCACTGATAAGATCTAAATAAAGTCTGAAGTGTGATTAATAGTACTATACTAATGGTTTTTCTTTGTTTTTAATAATTTTACTATGGTTTTGAAGGACATTAACAGTAGGAAAAACTAGTTAAAGGTCATATAGAAATGTGGTACATCTTTTTTTTGGTAAAATATATATAACACATAATTTACCATTTAAACCATTTTTAAGTATATGGTTCTGTGGCACTGGTACATTCATATTATTCTATTGCTATCACCCATCATCCATCTCCAGAACTTTTTTTCACCTTCCCAAACTGAAATTCTGCATTCATTAAACACTAACTCCCTAACTGGTGCAGCCGCTCTGGAAAACAGTGTGGAGGTTCCTCAAAAAACTATCCATAGAACTTCCTTATGACCCAGCAATAGCACTGCTAGGGATTTACCCAAGAGATACAGAAGTGCTGATGCATAGGAGCACATGTACCCC
>NC_043701.1:77893751-77900931 GCF_006229205.1 Suricata suricatta | reverse complement strand
AAAAAAAAAACAACAAAAAACCCAAAACACTAACTCCCTGTTCTTTCCCATTCCCTCAGCCCCTGGCAACCTCCACTTTACTTTCTGTATCTATGAATGTAACTCCTCCATAGAACTCATATAAGTAGAATTATACAGTGTTTTGTGACTGGCTCATTTCATTTAGCATAATGTCTTTAAAATTCATCCAAGTTGTAGCATGTATCAGAATTTCCTTTCTCTTTAAGCCAGAATACTAATTCACTGTTTTTATGTTTTTGAGAAAGTTGTCATTGTATGACAATGACATATAATTGCATTTTATTTTTTCACAATACAGAATCCTTTCCCAGATGATTAATAATTTCTCCTAAACATGATTTTAAATAGCTGTATAATATTCTATTCTATGTCAGCCATTTCCCACATTTTAATTTTTTATTTAGAACATTCCTTTTTTTCATTTAATAACCAACACGCTGGAAAGCATTTTTTCACATAATAATTTTGGGTCTATTCTAGATTATTTGTGAATTGTTTATGTCCTTTATCCATTTATCTCTTGAGGATCCTATTGTTTTTCTTCCTAATTTATATAATAAAGATAGAAACTCTTCAAAATAACAAAACCAATTTTCATCATTCCTGTTAAATGACTGTAGATATACTTGTATTCTAAAACAAAAAGACAATTGTATTTTAATAAAACCAATCATTTGGTCATCTCATTGGAAAATTAATTTTAGCCTTATATGCACAGGATATTAATATATTTATTTTTATTTAAAAAATAAGTAGATATATTGAGTATCGCAACTTCAGTGTTTCAGAATATTTGTACACAACATGTGAGCATATCACCCTTCTTAGCCAAGACTAATTTCTTTTATCAAGGTGAAAATTTAGGAAAAATTAGAAATGGAAGCTCTCCACCTTTGGAGGAAGCTATTTTGAAATCTTAAATATTATTGCATTTCAAAATGTTTCTATTTTCAGTTGAACAATGAAGTCTAAAGGAAGGTAAAAAGCATAAAATTATTTACTCTTGAGCCTTTGAAACTGATAATTTCTATTGAAAAAAATTTCTTTAAAGATGTCACACCACAGATAAACAAAACAAAGGTTTTTGAGTGGAATTGGATTTTTCACAGGCAATAAAATGTTTAAGAGTTTAAGCAACTGTTAGATATTTCCCCAAATGGAGGGCAAGGAGAATAATTGTATAACTAATAAGCTACATGTGAGGGTAGAAGGAAGAGGGACAAATTGGATGCTTCTTTGGGAAGCAGATTGCAACTTCAGTTCCAGATGACTGTATCCAAAGGGGACTCTAACTCCAGCTGCTCAATGACACATAACGCAATGAAGTTAATCATCATGGTGATTTTTTAAATTGTTTTTGCATATTCAGCCTTTAATTGTGTGTATTGCTTAAGAATTTTTTCTTGATATAGTACGTATACTTTTTTCTCCCTTTTTGAAGTAGCAAGATCTAGAGTGAATTCCCTTTTCTGCCTCCCTCACCTAATTTTAACATTTTAATCCTAAATCAGCCCCTGGAATAATATCTGGATTTAAGTACACCATGTTAGAGAGTAACCTGCTGGCTCAGTTGGTAAAGCACACAACTCTTGATCTTGGGGTTGTGAGTTTGAGCCCCACACTGGAGATACAGTTTATTCTTTAAAAAGTATACCAATTTGGAGCTTCAAAAATATGTTTGATATAATAATTATAGTAACAACATTAGAAATGTACAGTAAACAATTTTTAAAATTTATTACATCAGTAGTAGGTCAGAAGAGGCACATGGAAAAAAATCTTCTTTAATATAATAGACTTTTCAGCAGAAGACTTATAGGATACCAGAGGTTGGTATCCACCTAAAATAATATTAGTGAAGTTCCCTTAATATTTTACTTTTAAGTAATCTCTACACCAAATGTGGACTTGAATTTATAACCCTAAGATCAAGAGTTACATGCTCTATGGACTGAGTCAAGTGCCTCAATAAAGATATTTTAGAAACAGATAAATAGACTAGGTGTTTCAACAAGTCCTTTATATAATTAAAAATTTCCAAAGTATATTATGATGACTTTCTTAGAAACATATGTTTTCATCTCTCTTAAAAGTATGAATGAAACTATTATTTAAGGCTTATTTCGGAACTGTGGAGTCACAATAACTCAGTTCTTACTCAGCATATCTGTTGGGCCTTTATTTCATAAAATTTATTGAACATCACTATGTGACACTGAATGCTGTCACATTCAATGTGACAGGTACTAACAGAGATAATTTTTTAAATAATATGGTAAATGTAATTCCTTCATTCATTCATTTTGTATTGCCTGTGGTAGGTGCCAGGTATACGGAAGTTAGAAACAAAACAAAACAAGATAAAACCCATGCCTGATTCTGCTTTTCACAGACATATAATTAAGAACTGTGATCACCTTTATGAATGAATACTGCTCGTACTATGAGATTAGGAGGATCTAAGTGAGTATTTCTGAGATGAAAATGTTTCTGGCATGAAAAGTGTTTCTGAGAAAACGGTATTTTGGCTGAGGCCTTATGGATGAGTAGGAGTTGGAGAAAGAGTCAGGGGTAAATGATCTAGGCAAAGGGAGTAGCTTGACCCAAAGGCCCTGGGCAGGAACGAGCTTGTCTGGTTTGAGAATCCTAAGGCTGGAACTGAGTGCGGGTGAAAATAATGGGAGCTGAGGTTGGAGAGAGGCAGGGCCAGAGCATGCAGCCAGTGAAGGAAAGTCAGTGAAGACTCTACAGAGGACCTACATGACCTATAAATATGACTGGAAATATCCTTCTAGTTGCTACTCAGTAGATGAGGGGCCAGTGAAATTGCAAGGACCAGTGGGGAAGATACCACAGCAGGTCAGTGGGGGATCAAGGATGCTCAAATTAGTAATAAGCAGCAGGGAGAGAAAGATATGGATGGATCAGATATATGTTTTGGAGGTAGAAATGACAGCACTAGATGATGGTAGAAATGAGGGCAAAAGGTGCCAGGTGTCAGGGATGACACAATGATAGAAAGATGCACAGGGAATTATTGGACCACTAAGGAAGTACATCTAACCTAGAATGAGGTAGAGAAGAGAGAGGTTCAGAAAAAGCTTGCCTGAGTTCAGTCTTAGAGAACCAGTTAGAGTTAGGCAGGCAAGGAGAAAGGTATGAGTGAGGCGGTAAAGGTTGCAGGTAGAGGGGTCACCTGAGCAAAGGCAAGGAGGGGAATGTGTGTATGGGGGTGGTGTACCGGAAGTGGCTGTGGTTTTACTGAAATTATAAACTGTGAGACAGGGAGAGATGTAAAATGAGTTAGGAGAGTGGGCCAAAGACAGATGGTGGAGGGCCTTGTAGGACACTTTAGAAACTTGCATGCCATAGAAGGCATGGTTTTAAGCGCAGTCTTATCCAATTTGTATTTTACGGAGAGAATTGTAGCCATTTTGGAGGAAGTTGCAATCTTCTTTAAACCATGCTTTAACTGAAGTAATGACACTGAAGGTGGCGTGGAATGGATATACTCAAGAAATGTAAAGGTCAGAAGTAGTATTGGCAGGCTTTGGTGACCCATCAGATATGGGTGGTGGGGAAGAAAACGAGTCAAAGTTGAAACTCAGGTAGCTTCTAGCTTGAGTCAATGAACAGAGAACACAGATCTAGAAACATGTTTGGGTGGTGTGTATAGGGGCAGAAGAATGATGAGTACCCAGGACAGTGCTAGAAATCATACTGGATACAAAAAGTAAAGAAAGCAACCAAACATTCTTTAAGTGCAAGTTTAGGAACACTGTGAGTAGGAATTCCAAATTTCATTTACAGATGAAGCAATGAGGTGCATGAAGAATTAGACTCTTTATGCTGAAGGTCACCTCACTCAAAAAGGTATAGAAGTATAGGTCCCTGAGCTCATGCAAGGGTTTGTCGTGAGGGAAAACTTGAGAAGCACACACAAACATTTCATCTAATAGGATTAAATGCTAAGTTACAGGTTATAACAATAAGTAGTGAAGACACTCAAAAGCCTAAGGACACAATGAATGGGAGTATTTGGGAATTCCTATGGGAAATACAGTATCACTGTTGAGAACTTCAGGGCCATTGCGAATAGCAAAGGTGGAGTTTTTGGTTTGTATGTCAGGGCTGTATAGGATTTTAGTCCTCTTTCAGATGTGCTATATCCATCAAGATGAGAAAACAAAATCAGGCAGTTTATTCTTGGTACTTTTCACTTGTACATGTTCTAGGCAAATAGTTAATCGTGCATTGTGCATTTTCATTTCAGAGAAAACTCCATTCCTTCAGCAAGTCCAGTCTGATTCTTTTAAAGGCTTCCATCATTCTCATGAACCTAACTTTTATTGGATCAGAGGACAAGTATGTGGGAGAAATCACAACAGAGTTGAACAACTATTTCCCTGAGCTGGAAAAATTCATAGAGTAATATCAAAGCTCAGCAGTCATTTATGCACAATGACCAAAGCTACTGGCCATGGGAAGAGTTCCTGCATAACTGATGGTGTCTGACCCAAAAATGACTGAGAGAGATAACCTACTTGACTAGCATTTATACCACATTCCACCAGCAGAATCATCGCAACTGATAGTGGCCTGAAGTCTTTGACTACCAAAGATCTCAATCAGATGGGATACCTTGGCACTGTAAGGATACTCAGCATCCAAAACATGGAGTGGATTCTAAGGACATTTTATTTTAAATATAATTTATCATTTCTTGAATGATTGGTTGCACAAGTAAGAATATTGGTGATCCTGGCTTTTATATGCCAAGAGTTAAGTTTAGGTAAGGGTCTTCTATAAGCTTTAAATCCTGACCTTCTTAAATAAGTTTTTTCCTATCCTACACATTCTATAAAGATCAAGTAAAATTAAAGGGTAAAATGAAGACAAAATGTCCTCTAGCGCTAAGCCTACCTGCTTGCTTCCATGTATTAGCTTGATGAATTTGCTGTTTTTATAAGTACATTCTGAAAAGCAACACCTTCATCTGGTTCAACCAGTATTAAAATCATTGCAGGAAACCAACAGCCTGCACTTTCCTTAAGCTTCACAAAAAAGCTCTTCCTCAGCTTCCTTTGGCAGCACTTTCCATTGTCTTGGAATTCATGCATTCAGGAAGTTCTTACTACTGACCTAAATCCCTCTTGAATTAATTAAAGCCATTTTACTTCTCCTATCCAGAAAGCCCATTGGAATGGACAGCCTGTCATTGCTTATTTGAATTCCCTTCATTATTTTGAAGACTGTGATGAAGTGGCCAGTTTCCTTTCTCCAACTTAAAAGTCCCACTAGCTTTCCCTCCAGGATGTATTCTCTTTCAATTTTTGGATACTGGTAGCAAGGAGAGACCAGGTATGTGAACTCAGACAAGCATTTAATGTTTTTTGGGATTCCGCTTCTTTGTTTGCAAAATAAGAATTTGGAATAAAATCAAATGTGTCCTAACTGCTGCAAAGAACTGTCTTAGGGAATTCTGGGAAGAGGCATGTTCCTCTGTCTCTGTCTCTGTCTGTCTGTGTGGGTATGGGTGTGGGCGAGTGAGAGAGAGAGAGAGAGAGAGAGAAGGATGGGCTTTTCTCTACTCTATTTTTCCTTACAATTTTTAAAAAAAGTTTATTTATTTTACGAGAGAAGGAGATGGCATGAGTGGGGAAGAGGCACAGAAAGAGGGAGACATAGACTCGCAAGCAGGCATTTCTGCACTGTCAGCACAGAGCCCAATGTGGGGTTCAAATTCACAGTGAGATCTTGATATGAGCTGAAATCAAGAGTCAATGCTTAACCAACTAAGGCACCAAGGCGTCCCACAATTTTTTTTACGTTACACATGCTAAGGTCTCCTTTTGCTCCCACCATCCCCTCTTTCCTTCACCTTCACTTTAGGACACACATATGCACACACACCTCTCAAAATGCAGACCAATCTATTATAAATAGCACTTTAAAAATCCTAAATAAATTATCAAGGAAAATCCAGGAACATATCTAAGGATAAAATACTATGATCAATTTAAACATAAAAATTCAACTAATCATAATTCATTAATATAGATAATACCTATTGATGAAGGGGAAAACTCCGAAAATAATCTCCAAAGATGCTGAAAGTTAATTCAATAATTTTAATGTTCGTTCTTGATTTTAAAAATTAAATAGGAATAGATGGACATTTCCTTAGCCTGATATATATTTACATATCTCAACCAAAAAGACTACTTGCCATATGACTAATAAGCAGTTCCAATAAAGCAAAGAACAGTCCCAATAAAGCAGTCCCAATAAAGCAAGCCAATAAAGTAAAGAAAAAGTAAAAAACATCCAATTTTACCAAAATTATCTAACATAGGGCTAGAGGCACTAGTCAATAATTCTGAATAAAAAGAATCAGATTAGGGGATGTGAGCAGTCACAGAAAATCTTATTATAAAGCTACTGTAATTAAGAAATATATAGACACTGGAAGAGAATAGAGAATACAGAAGGATCTGCACATATATGTAAATCTGAAAAAAGGCAGAAATGCCATTGCAGGTCAACTGATAAAGAATGGATTATTCAATAAATGGTATCAAGTAGGATTGCCAGAGAGAATACAGGATGCTCAGTTAAATTTAATTTTCAGATAAACAAATAATTTTTTAGTATGTGTGTCCAAAATATGTGCAGGACATAATTACACTAAAATATTATTCATTTTAATCTGAAATTCATGCTAAACTGGTTATCTTACATATTTTTCTATTTGCTAAAATCTGGGAACGCTAGTGACAGGTCAATGTTACTCAAGTGGACAAAAGCTAAAGTGGGTTTCTACATCATTCTCTGCATAAAAAAAATAATTTTAAATGAATCAAGTTTTTTTTTTTTTTAAGATTCAGCAAATAAAGAAGGCTCAAGTATATCAATACATTTTTAAAAACAGGTGATAATGTTCCGTATGGTGAAGTAGATTACTGTGTGCTATCTGGTGTTTCTTTTCTTTTTTTTAATAGTTTATTGCCAAATTGGTTTCCATACAACACCCATTGCTCTTTCCCACAAGCGCCCTCCTCCATTACCACCACCTCTTTTCCCTTTCCCTTCAACCCTCAGTTCATTTTCAGCATTCAATAGTCTCTCAGGTTTTGCATTCCTCTCTCTCTCCAACTCT
>NC_043701.1:77878349-77893651 GCF_006229205.1 Suricata suricatta | reverse complement strand
GTCTCTTGATTTGTTCATTTTAGCCACTCTGACTGGTGTGAGGTGGTATCTCAGTGTGGTTTTGATTTGTGTTTCCCTGATGATGAGTGATGTTGAGCATCATTTCATGTGCCTATAGGCCATCTGGATGTCCTCTTTGGAGAAGTGTCTGTTTATGTCTTCTGACCATTTCTTCACTGGGTTATTTGTTTTGTGGGTGTGAAGTTTGGTGAGTTTTTTGTAGATTTTAGATACTAGCCCTTTATCTGATATGTCATTTGAAACTATCTTTTCCCATTCTGTTGGTTGCCTATTAGTTTTCTTGATTGTTTCCTTTGAATCAAGTTCTTAAATGTAAAAGGCAAAAACTTAAAATATAGGGGAAAAATTTTATGACTTCAGAACAGGGAAGAATTTCCTGAGTAAGATTCAAAGTGTGAGGGGTACTTGGGTGGCTAGTTGGTTAAGCGACCGACTTCAGCTCAGGTCATAATCTCACAGTTCGGGGTTGGAGTCCCGCATCGGGTTCTGTGCTGACAGCTCGAGCCTGGAGCC
Source organism: Suricata suricatta (assembly GCF_006229205.1). NCBI lineage: Eukaryota > Metazoa > Chordata > Mammalia > Carnivora > Herpestidae > Suricata > Suricata suricatta. The sequence continues at coordinate 77,893,117 of NC_043701.1, read as the reverse complement.
TGTCTTCAGATTCTGTGTCTCCCTCTCTCTCTACCCTCCCCTGCTCACGGTGTCTCTCTCTCTCTCTCTCTCTCTCAGAAATAAATAAAAACATTAAAAAATTTTTCTAAAACAAAAATAAAATGTGAGCCATTTTTTTTTGGAGTCAAAGATTTATAAATTTGACGAGCAGAAAATAAAACACTTCTTTTTCTCAAAAACACTAAGAAAATATTGAAAAGACAAGCTACAAATCGAGAGAATTTTTTTGGTAACACTTATAATCAAGAGAATTGATATTCAAAATGTATAAAGAATTTCTACAAATCAGAAAATTTCAGTGAAGACAGCAGAAAAGGAACAATGGCAGAAGATACAAAGGTAGTTTTTAAAAAGAAGAAGCACAAAAGGCCAATAATTTTGAAGATGTATTCAACATTTTTAGTAATCAAGATATGGTTAATTAGAGACACCATTTCACATCATCTGATGACAAACAGAAATGCTCAAACAATACTATGTTTTGGGAAGGATGTGGAGTTATGGGAACATAAAAGCATTACTGGTGGCCATGTGAATTAGCACAACTACATTGGAAAACGTCTAACACTACCTGGACAAATTTAACATGCATATACTCAGCTTCTAGTAAATCCACTCTCATGGGCATGCATCCCAGAGAAACTCTTAAGTATGTTTATCAGAATAGGTATGGAGAAATGTCCAAAGCAGTCTTTTAGTAATAGGAAAAAAAAGGAAAAAGAAAATAAATTCAAATGCCTATCAACAGTAGAAAGAATAAATAAATTGTGATGTCTTCTTATAAAAGAATATTTTATGGCAGGGAAATTGAACAACATGAACTCTTTCTATTCCCTACAACATAAATAAATATCAAAAGCATAATGATAAAAGCAAAAAAGCAAATCACAGAAGAGTATATACAATGTGGCTACATTTATATTTTAAAAAGTACACAGATACATACATGCTAAAATGCAGGGGAATTATTACTACAGTTAGTAGGAATCAAATGTTAGGTCACTTTTAGTGGGAATCAAATGATTAGGTCATTTTTCTAGACATAAACCTTTGGAAGAACTTGAAACTCAACCTTTGTCTACATTTTTGGTTAAAACAAACAGTGGCCCCCAGTGTTTATTCTCCTCATCAAGTATGATCATTTCTCTTTCTTTTATTGGACTCTCTCTATACCACCTTAGCTGACTTGGCTTTAAATATTACTTTTAATGATGGGACAGATATGTTTTCTCTTTCTCTCTATATATCTCTAGATCCTCTTTCTTTAATGCTGATGGGTGTGGCATTCCATCCCACTACAGTGCCAGATTTTGGCATATGGAGTTTGTTAGATTGGTGGTGAGGGTGGAAAAAGAGGGTGGGATAAAATGATGAAGGGAATTGGTGACATGTGGCACACACAGAACAGATTCTTCTTTGCTGCCAGGCCATTCACTACTTGGTTCAAATTAGCTTACCGGAGGTCTGGATGTGGCACGGGGCCAAAGCCTCAGCTAACATTGTGCTTTTTGTTACCTTAAAGAAAAAAAGTGTTGACTATGCCTAGGCAGAATTCAATTCTTTTCCACTAACATCCTCATCACACTTTCTAATACTATTATATTCCTAAATTGGAAGATACAGATTTGTGAAGATGCTTCTCATATTGAAATATACATTAAATGAAATTTCAATAACTATAGCAATCAGTTCTTTCTTTTGATCTTGATAATCTGAGAAAATTGTATACCTTGAGAAATAAATGTAAAAAAATGTCCAGACACTATAGAGAAAAAAAGAATAATAATAAGATGAGTGCATTATAAATTATTGACATACTCTAAATCTACAGTAATTAAAACTATGGTACTGACCCAGAAAACAGACAAATTGATCAATGAGTGCAACATGAAACTGCACATGTGTATGGGCATTTAATATATAATAAGTTAAACTATAGGGCAATTAAAATTTATGAGAAATTTAAACAACAAATTTCACCGTTACAATTGGATAACAACTTGAGAAAGTAGAGGTTAGACAGCTAACACTATAGTAAAAAAATAAATTTCAAGTAGTTTAAGCATTTATATGTAGAAATCCTGTAAGTTGTAGGAGGAAAGGAGAGAATATTTTAACAATTTTGAAGCAAGGATGCTCTTCCTTAGCATATTGTTAAGACTTAGGATATAAAAGGAAGGATAAATAAATTTGACTTTACACAAAATAAAAGCATATAATGGAAAAAGAGGCCACAAGTAAAGGTGAAAATTAAGAGATAAACTGGGAAATATATTTGTGAAAAGGGGTTAATATCCATAATATATTAAAGAGATTAAAGCAAAAAAGAAAAACAACCCAATAGAAAAATGCATAGACTATTACAGAGGCAGCTCACAGAAAAAGAAATTCAAATGATCAATAACTGCATTAAGAAATGCTCAACTTTACTAATAATATGCACAAAATAAACTACTGGGATTCATTCTATCTATCTATCTATCTATCTATCTATCTATCTATCTATCTATTGTTACTACCAGTCAAATGCATCCCTAATTTATGCAATCTTACAGAAATACCCAAATGCATAAATGTATATAACAGAGATTTACAGGTAAGGGTTATTTATAGTAGTGAAAAATTCGAAATAGCTAAATAGCCTCAATAGGAGACTAGTTAAATAAATGTTAGGATATTAAAAAGACTGAGTTACAACTATAGGTACTAACTTAGAAATATGTTTGCAATTGATTATTAAAAGTAAAAAGCTACAGAGAAGAACATTTATAATGATCTCATTTGGGTTTTACACATACACACATATGAACATATATAAACTTACACACACATATGCACATATATATACACATATACATATTCATGCACATATATACAAACATGAAGGATATGAATGATGAATATAAAAGGTAATAAGCTGCTTTTGGTCATTTCTACCAGAAAAGGCACTGTAAGGATTAAAGTATAACAGGACATATTTAGGTTAAGTCAGTTATTCTCAAGTTTTAAAATTCATCAGAGACCCTTTATATGTTTTTTTCCCTATGGACCCTACATTTGAAAAAAGATGCATACCTAAGAACTTATAATTTGCCTCAATATTGATCTAAAATATAACCAACGATCTATGTTCATCAAGATTTGCAATTATATTGATACTATATAAATGTTCATCATAGCTGAGTTGCTAGGAAGCAGGAAAGAAAAATCATAATAATGACTGTTGAACTTCTACATGCTAAGCTTTGCACTATTTGATAAGCATTAGGCGAGCACATTTTCTCACTTCATTTCCCAGCATTATCCCCATAGGACAGATGAAAAGCTGAGGCTTACAAGGTCCCTAATTGTACAGCTGTAGAGCACAGGGTTTTCTCAGTTTAATGCTCTCAATGTTTCTATTTTATTCACTGCTAGTAACCAAATTCAAAAGTGTCTAAGGACACTCAAGTGATTCACTTTAGTTTGGCCATCACTTTGTATTAGGTTTAAGAACAACCACAGAATCGATACTGGTTCTGGTGCAGGTAGTTGGGTTATTGATCGTCCATATTTCTACTAATTAGCAAATGCTAATAACAACCATATGCTAATAACTAATTGGCATATTCTAATAATAATATAATTTCTGACCAAAGATTTTGACATTTTAGCTAGCCTGTAGCCTTATCCTGGATAAGTACATAATTTCTATTAGGCATCTAGAAATAGTTTGCAAATCCTCAATTCTGTCATAATGAAACTTCCAAGTTTCTTATTGCTGCAGTAGGATACCAAGTGAGATACTGAAAGAACTTTGTGTTTGTAAATCACTGAACATTGGTGAAAGAAGATGTAGTATGGTATCAGTTTTCTGTGGTTCAGTTGTGAGATGTTTGTGCTATAAATGGAGGCTTTCTAGAAAACTTGGTTGTATTAAACAAACTTAGCCCATATGGAATTCTGTGTGAGATGAACATGTTTTTAAGTTCCACTCTCTTGGAACTTAGAAAAATGTACATGATTATACCTTGTTCCTGGGGATTCTGATTTGTAAGGTCATGGGTACTTTTGTATATTTCCCCAAATATTTATCCTGAGGTCCCTACTCTCTGCTAAGTAAGACTCAGAAGAAATTATTCCCCTCACTCATTTGAGAAATTCTTATTAATATTCAATGTCTTCAAAGACAGCTGACATATTGTCATGACTTCCTTTATAGACCTGATGCTGAGGATTACCATTCTCCCAGCCCCAGGCCTATTATTATCAAATATTTTTAAGACATTGTAGTTTGAATATCTTATAATCACTTAATATCAGAGATAGGATAATTAACATGAATTTTCTGTAAGCTAATTTAGGGGTTTATTTTTCTATTACCACTTTACAAATTACTCCAAAACTTAGCAGTTTAAAACCATTTCTGTGGGTTAGGATGCAGCTTAGCTGCAAGCCTCCAGGCGTCTCACAAGGCTGCAAAGTGTTGACTGGAGCCCAAGTCTCCCGGGAAGGCCAGACTAGAGAATGTTCTGCTTCTAAGTTCACTCCGTGGTTGTTGGCAGAATTCTGGTCTTCAAAAACTGTTGGACTCTCCCAGTTCTTCGCCCTGCGGGCCTCTCTTTAGGATAGCTTGCCACATTGTAGCTTGCTTTCTTCAAATAAGTGAGACCATAAGAAAGAAGCCAAAGAATTTTTGTTACCTAATATCAGTAATTATATCCATCACTTTAGCTGTCTTCTCTTGGTTAGAAGTGAGTTGCAGGGCACCTGAGTGGCTCAGTCAGCTAAGCATCTGACTTTAGCTCAGGTCATGATCTCACAGTTTGTGAGTTTGAGCCCCATTTCAGGCTCTGTGCTGACAGCTCAGAGCCTGGAGTCTGCTTCACATTCTGTGTCCACCTCTCTCTCTGCCCCTCCCCTGCTCATGCTCGCTCACTCATTCACGCGCTCGCGCGCTCTCTCGCTCTCTCTCTCTCTTTCAAAAATAAACATTAAAAAAAAAAAGAAGTGAGTCTCTAAGTCTAGCTGACACTTCAGGCAGGGATTACATAGGGTGTTGATATTGGGAGGTAGGAATCACTGGGGCCATTTTTAGAAGTTGCTTACCACAGATGCTGACTATCCAGGTGAACTGGTGATAAAGCATGATTTATCAAGTCCAATTAGATGGACTGGGCTGGACATTACAAGATTTAGGGGCATAGGCTGGAATAAGGTCAAAGGCAGAAACTCATGCCCAAAGGTAGCAGGAGGGCATTAGCAAGAACAGAGTGGTCAGAAGTTGACATTTATGGTTCAGAGTAGCCATGAGAATACAGGTGGATGACAATGGCCCCGGCAGAGCAGAACCACAACAAAGCACAGCTGGCGCTTGACTGTGATTCCAGAGCAGCCACCAAACAGTGTGGGTCAAGAGATACAAGCAGGTCTGATGGCAAATTCTGCAGGTGCTAGTGATTATCACTGAGAGTTTTATTACTCATGGAAGGGACCTTCTCAAAACTCTCGTATTCATTATCTTCCCTCTTGAACCAAGACTTCCTTTTCACATTCCCCATTCTATCAATGAAACTCTGATTCTCTTTGTGGCTTCCTCCCACACTCTTAATTCCTCTCTTTCCCTCTTCTATATCCAATTGCTTTCAAATAATTGTTCAATGAAACAATATAAAAATTTTTTCATTAAAGTATGAAAATTACAGCAGCCAGTAATTTATGGCATTCAGGAAGGTTATGTAATCATTCATTAAATATATATAAATTATGTACCTCGGCTAAATGTCAGCTTGGACATATTCTACAGGGTCGCCACTAGCCACTCGTAGCTAATGAGCATTTGAAATGTCGCAAATGTGACTGAGAATGGAATTGAAAGTTTGGCTATGTAAAAATTTAAAATATTTTAAATTTAAAGACAGAAGCAGTGTAATGTACTTTCTATTAAACACAAGTTTATTATTTTGGTAGGCCTACATTTCACTTGAACCACTGAATGTGGCTCCATATTGAGCATCCAATTGTAGGATCTATATTGAGATGTACTGTAAGTGTAAAATACACACTGGATTTTGAAGACTTAGTATCAGAAAAAATGTAAAATAACTCATTAGTAATTTTTATACTGATTATTACATGATGAAATGATATATATTTGGGTATATTAGATTTAATAAAATATATTACTGAGATTAATTTCACCTGTTTATTTTTACTTTTAAATGTGGTCATGGGGTGCCTAGGTGGCTCAGTATGTTGGGCGTCTGACTTTGGCTCAGGTCATGATCTCACAGCTCGTGGGTTTGAGCCCTGAATCAGGTTCTGTGCTGATAGCTCAAAGCCTGGAGCCTGCTTTGGATTCTGTGTTTTCCTCTCTCTCTCTCTGCCCCCTCCTCCACTCACTCTGTCTCTCTCTCAAAAATAAATAAAAACATTTAAAAAATGTGGCTAGTAAAAAATTTAAAATTACGTATGTGGCTCATGTTATATTTCTATTGGATAGAGCTGAGTTGGACTATATTTCTTCAGTTATCTGCTTTCATTAAAATTCTTATATGAATACAGTGTTTCCTCTCAAAATATATTTATAATCCGACCCCTATATATGCTGTTCCCTTGACCATTGACCTAAATGTCTCCAAGATGAAAAAACATATATAACCTTAAAAACAATTTGGAAATAAACATTTTTGTTTTAGATATCTGTATACTTCTCTAGAAACTCTGTTCGCAGGTGAACATCAACAGAAATGTCAAGTAATATTGAGAAATTGTGATGCTCTTTGTCACAGTGTATGAATTGTATTTGATGCTTCTTTCTTAAATTGTCAGTGAGTTTCAAGAATCATGGGCCTGAAATTTGAGCAAATTACCAGCAGATGGTGGCCTTGCAACCTTGCAACAACTAATACTTTTAGCCTACCTTTACTTTTTTCTAAGACCATAAACTTTATGCTACCAAATACTGAATAATTATATGTTGAGTGGTAACAAAATTAAACTCACTCTATTATCAGATATAAATTATCATTGAGTGTCCTTCAAGTATCTATTATGAAATATGAACACATACATGTTCCTTTCTTCATACTTCCCAGCTTGGGTAGGACCAAGTGGCCCGTCTATGTACCTTGGCCCCACCTAGGTTTTTCAAGACCTTGCTGAGCATTCTCTATGCACTCCATCTAGTTCCTGGGCCTGGGTAGCTGACTCTGAAAGCTTTCTGCAGGCTTCCTTCAGCTCTTACCATGATGGGCCTCATGGCAGGTTTTCCAGATCTCAACTCATTCATTTGTCATCCTTCTTCTATGGGAGTAGGTGGAATCTTTTGGGTTATCCACCTAAGATAAAGGGAGGTGGCTCTTTCCTCTGGCCAGTCTGTTTCATGCTATATACTGTTAAACATACCCCACATTGGCATAAAATGCCCTGCTTGGTGGATTCCTTCCAGAGAACCAGGTGGGGAGCAGAGCAGGTGGAAGTCTGCTTTCAGTCTCCCTTCCCTTCACCCTCCTATCTTATCTGATATTGCTTCTCCTCTAGCCTCCAGGTCAAACACCAGAGAAGGGACACCAGGACTTATGTGTCCTACCTCTTTTTTGTCTCCTGATTTTCTCCTACTACCTCCCCTAGTTCCCAATCCAAATTATTCTCTCTGCCCTCACTCTTTGGATGGAATGGGCTTTTGTTTCATGCTCCTTTCCTTTGGGATATGATCCTATGTCACAACCCCAGTGTCATATCTGAACCTTAAGACAAGTAGAGATGGGAGGAAGATCAACTTATACCCAAGAGTAGCTAATTCAGTAAACATTTAAAAAATACCGTATTTGAACCAAATGTATTTTCACATAATTTTATCATTTGTGAAATGTCACTTGAAACATTTTTGGGGAGAAGATAAGAATTTATGTCCAAAATAGGATTAAATAGAGTTTTAAATATATTTTTAGTATTCTCAGACATGTGATAGCTTATATAAAAACTGCCTATCTTGGCCAGTATTTTGTAGTTTCTCCACTGCATGAGGTCACAGCTTGCCCAAAGAATCAAAACCATTCTGTTCAGTTTAGAAAACTAGATATTCAACTTATCTAAATGGTCTGTCTCCATCCCCTACAGATATAATTATAATAAGATCTCATTCTCTGCTTTTCCTAAGTAAAAACTAAAATCACAGGTCAAATATATGTCTACTTCTCCTTTATTCTTCGTTCCCAGAGCTTTTCTTTTTCTATAAAAAGAATTCTGGGGCAGGGATACGATGTACATGATGGTTGATGATCAGGGCCATGATCTCCCCTGTCAGATTCTATTTTTTTTCTTTTTTTTCTTATTCAATTTATTATTATTTTTTTTATTTACATACAAGTTACCTGCAACAATGATTTCAGGAGTAAATTCCTTAATGCCCCTTTACCTATTTAGCCCATCCCCCCTCCCACAGCCCCTCCAGTAGCCCTCTGTTCTCCATATTTAAGAGTCTCTTATGTTTTTGTCCCCCTCCCTGTTTTTATATTATTTTTGCTTCTCTTTCCATATGCTCATCTGTATCTTAAAATCCTCATATGAGTGAAGTCATATATTTGTATTTTTCTTTTATTTTTTTTAATGTTTATTCATTTTCGAGAGAGAGAGAGAACAGAGCTTGAGCTAGAAGGGGTAGGGAAAGAGGAAGACAAAATCCAAAGCAGACTCCAGGTTTCTGAGCTGTCAGCGCAGAGCCTGATGCAGGGCTCAAACTCACTGACTGTGAGATCATGACTTGAGTCAAAGTCGGGCACCCAACCAACTGAGCCACCCAGGTGCCCCGTATTTCTTTTTCTGAATGACTAATTTTGCTTAGCATAATACCCTCTAGTTCCATCCATATAGTTGCAAATGGCAAGATTTCATCCCTTTTGATTGCCGAGTAATACTCCAGTGTGTGTGTGTGTGTGTGTGTGTGTGTGTGTGTGTGTGTACACCACATCTTCTTTATCCATTCATCCACCAATTTTGGCCATTGTTGATAGTGTTGCTATAAACATTATATCCTATTTTTTTTCTGATTCTGTCCTGGTTTATGAACACATACAAACATGTCTGTCTGAGTCCGACTGAAATCTTCTACCCCCAAAATGAGTTAATGCTGTCCCTCAGCATTTACTGAAGATATCAGGGAATTTTGTTTTATATCTTTCTTATGTCTCATCACATTCAAATTTATTTTAAATAGAAATTATTTTCTGTAGTTAAAATCAGCCCAGTACAGTAGCACATACTGAAATGAAGCAATAGCTAATATTAAGATATTATCTAGAACTTGGCATTGAAAAGTTCTCCAGATTGGGAATTAGAGGAAAAAAAGAGTTCTAGTTCAGCTCTGCCATCATTATATAGGTATCTGAGAAGTCCCTTTTATTTTGTCTCAACCCAAATTCCTTCTACCATATAAGATGAAGTTACATTAACTTTTCTTCTAAGTCTTCACTTTGATAAAAATCTGTAATTCTAATATCTGGAGGAGGAAAGTGACCACAAAGACTGAAAAAACAGACAAGGAAGCATTTGCACCAGCTACCCCCACTTCTAACTATGCCCTTATATATTTCCTGCCAAACCAACAAGGGATATGGACTGTCTGGCAGAGAGACCAGGACAAAGGATTAAAGGAAGAAAAAAGGATCCAGATGTTTCCATTTGGGGAAATTGAATTTTCAGACACATCTAATTCACATGAGCTGTATCCATAGACAATTGAGCCAAAGACATAAAAGTGAATCTTATAATTCGACTGGGTTTTCAGGATACCACTTCCTATTCAGCACTCTAATGAATATTATGTCCCACATGTCTGTGATGACATGGTGGGAGTCTAAAGGAAGGACACCCTTAATCTAAAAGCAAATGAAAACCTTCAGGTCCCCAGTGGTTTTGCAGCAGAATTTATTGAGTACAGAGTACAGAACCTATTGAGTACAGAGTACTGTTTTAAGTGCTACGATGAGGGGTGCAAAAAGTAAGAACAGCAGTATTCCAAAAAGTTCTCAATTTAGTTGAAGAAAACATAAACACAATAAAAAAAACCACTTTATGGTCTCTTAAAAGCTACATATAAATAGCAAGTGTTTTTATGTGCATATTGAATGTTTCCTTTAATCATTCAAGGTTAGGCTCTCATAAAAATTTAATTAAATGAAGAAGAGGGGTCCATTCTACTTGGAAAATTTGATCTTCATCTACCAAGTTTTAAAAAAATTTTTGTAGTAGACTTTTACCTTAAGACATAAATAAGAAATAAGATTCAGCAACATATAGGGTAAGCATATAATTTGGTCATCCAAAACTTTTCACTTATATAAGTAGAGCAGACATAAGGTAGGACTGTTTTGGGTAAATGACTTTTTAATAAAGACAATAGATATGTTTCTGGGGTTGACATGATTGGAATGAGCTTTACCTCGAGTCAGAATACTGAGGCAAGAAGTACAAAGGATCTTCATAACTTCTCTGGCTGAATGCTTCAGACAAGCTCTTGGTTAAGTTTGAAAAATCCTAGATGACCTCTGTCACCTACTTTACCCCCATTCACTGCTTTAAATAAGCCTTTATTATTTATTGACCACTTGCTTTGAGGGCATAGAGTGAATTCTTACCTCCTGTTAAAGAGTTGGTTGCTGGTTTGGGCAAATAATACTTGAATGTGACTGACAATACTTAGGTATCTCACCAGGCACTATGAGATAAATTGCCAAATAAATTGTGCAGAATAGTGAGTTGGAAAGTAGCAGGAGGGAGAGATCATGTTCGGATGGGGAAGGAAATAAAGCTTGAGGGAGAGATGTAGAATTCAAGTTGGGTCCTAAGGGATTAGGGAGAAACTGCAATTTACAGAGTGAGTGGCATATTTTGCCATTTTTTTTCCCAGTCAGCAAATTACAAACTATTAAATACAGAAACTGACAACCATGAGCACTAACAATTACAACAACAAAAAACCTCCCAACTTGTGTTGTAAACTGTTACAAGCTCTGCTATATAAAGGGGTTTTTTTTTATATATAAATCATTAAGAGAAGGATAAACATTTCTGTAGAAAAAGGGAATAAGGACATGGAAAGGTAATTAATGAAGGAAGAAATAGGAATAGAAGCATACATTTGAATATTTATTTACTTACCAGTATGAAAAAAAGTAAAACAAACTTGACAAAATGGTGGGAGTAGGTAGAGGGAATGGTCATTCTTAAAACTGCTGTTAAAGGGTATGCTGAAAGTCATTTAGCCACGTGTATCAATATGCATATATTCTTCATAGCTCTCTTAGGATCTTCTAAGCTAAAACTATTTTGAAGGTGCTACATAAGTTAAACAGTAGGACCTTAAGTGTATTCTGAAGAGAAGATTTCTTTCTCTTCATAGGACATTCAATACTCCTCCCTTTTCCCCAAATCAGGAAGTGTGATTACAGAAATATCATATTTAGAAATCTAAGGAGATGATCAGATGAATGTACAAGCATAAGTATATGGGAGGATTTCAACATGGTGCTACTTATACTAATGTGAAAAATTAGAATCAATGACTAATGCTAGCAATAGGATATTTCCTCAAGAAATTTTGGTATATTCATACAATGGAACAATATATAGTCACTGAGAAGGTTGATATACACTGATATTCATTACGATATTTTAAATGAAAAAATAATCAGGTTGAAAGTAACATGTATAAGACCCCATTTATGTGTGTATATCTACCTACTTATATACTTATATATATACGTTGATATGACACATGATATGACATATATATCTACATATATGTGTATGTTGATATGACACACAATATGACATATATACCTATAAGTAGGTATATAGATATAGATATTCACATCTAAGTGGTAATTATAGTACTAGTGCTAATAATTTTGGGAGGTTGATTGTTTTTTTTATAATTTATATTATTTGAATTTAACTCAGTAAGCATGTGTTGTCTTTACAAATAAATTACCTATTAAAACAATTAAAAGTACTTCAGAAAAAAATCTCTTGGTGGTTTAATAATCAATGTCCATATAATGGGTACAGAAATGCATTTCCAAGGTTGTTCCTTATAGAGATTCTCAAAATAAGCTACTGAGGTTCCCCTAAGGCATGATTTAGTATAAAAAATTCTGAAAAGGTCCATGTATTGGCATGTCTATCTTGATCCAAGGATCTATTTTTGAATGTCTAGACATGACATTTAAGCCATTTAATCCAAATATTGTTTCTCGAACTGAACTTTTGAAAAAATATTGCATTGCAGTAAACTTGAGGTTATACTTTATGACAACTCCTTAGAGTGATTCTGGTCTATATAGTTGATTGCCCTTGAAGACTGTGTCTTAGCCATCAATTCCAATGATGGGATTAACATCCTTTTGTCGAAGCTAAGAAGCCTATCAATGTTAGGAGAATATGCCTAGGTAGAAGACGATCCCAACTCCCTTAAGACTCCTCAGCCAGGCTGAGCTTTTCTACAGAAAAGTTTCAAATCCTCTTCAGGGTACAATCAGGATCCTACAGTTTCACTTATGTAGTATCATCAAAATAGTTTTGGCTTAGGAGTTTCTAAGGCAGTTATAAACATATGCTCATTTTGGCCAAATCACCTTAAACTCTTTGCAAAGTATACATGTAAAATGAATGCCTCTCAAGGAGCAATGCTAATTCTGTATTTATCCTCCCAAATACACTGTATGGCATGGTACTTAAATGAGGAAATGTGTCCCATGGTTTGTTATTTATAAAGCATAACATAATCTTCCAAAAATAATAAATATATTTTAGAATAATCAATTTGTCTATAGTCCTGTTTTCTGTGACAAATACCTACAGGAAAAAGTAACTGATAAACCTATTCCTAATTTAAGATAACAAAATGTTGTTTGCATAAAAAAGTCTTGTCTATTGTAGCTGAAGTTACAATCTAGTTGGGCTAATGAACATACAAATAGAGTAAATCAAGTCAGACAAATTAGGACTATTAAAAAAAAAATAAGACCTCATCATGTGGTACATTAAAGTTTTAGAAAAATCACAAATGACAATAAATTTTAGAAAAATTGTATCCATACCCACCCACACACATTCCCCCCCGCCCCCAGATATCTAAGCTCTATCTATTCTAAACCTACGATAAAAGATCTCTGAGCAATGAAGCCTGAGGCTATGTTATTTTAAAGCACTCCAAGCAACTCTGATGGGCAGCCAAATTGAGAACCATTTCTCCATGGGGCAAGCCATCTGGCCCCACTTAGTGTCCTTGGCAAGTAAAAGTTGAGCCTTCCATTGTAGGACCAAAAGAAAAAATAAGGTGTTGAAATAGTATTGGGTTTGGAACAACTAACTCATAGAGTACACTGCCCCAAAAGACCTCCAAGGTTGAGGGTAGTCATTTTTTTTTTTTGGCAAAAATATTTTTTCTGGAATATTTCTTGCCATTTTTTACTATAATATTATAAAATTTATAACATGCTTTTCAAAATTAGCAATATAAGCAGACATTTTCACATGTTAATATTCTTCTATAACATGATGTTCAATGGCTATAGAAAATTTCATTTCATAATTATTGCTTTTCTATTTTTGGAAAAGTTATCACTTTTCTATTTTTAGAAATTTCAGTTTTTCAATTTATGACTCAAAAATAATCTTAAAATAATCCTCCTTGAATATACATTTTTATGCATATTGTGAATACTTCCTTAGGAGCCCTAGAGAATCCTAGAGGTGGGAAAGAATATTCATAAGGCATTTCATACAAATTGCTTGACTACCCTTAGGATATACTAATTTTATATTTAGACTGGAATTTATTATCCTTAAATCCTTACATATTGGTAATATTAATATTAAATAGCTTATCTTTTCCTGATCATGTCATGTTTATTGTTCAGTTAGAAAGTTTATCTTTTCCTATTGATATAGATTCTTTGTGCTTCACATGTGTAGTGTAAAGCATAGATTTCCTACTCTTTTTACTTAAAAATTTCTTTTTGGCATTTTTGGATGTATAAAAGTTGAACTACTTTTTGAAAACAATTCACAATTCAGATATGTACCTACAAAACAGAGTCAGCCTTTGAAAGATCAATATGGGAAGTATGAGGCACTCCCATCCTACACTGGATCACTCCAAGCTTTAAAACTAGTAGTCTCTCTAACAATAACTAGTTTAATAAAAGGCATTTACATCTCAGTGTGAATTTAAGTCAATGTTTTATATTTCAAGGGGTACTCAGACTTTAAGCCTTGCCTCTAGATAAGCACTGTGACTTATTAAAGAAATTTTAGGCATCAAGGAATAGGGTAGAGGAGGTAAAATCAATTTTGTATCTATTAATTGAGCACCTGTGATGTAGGAGTCACTAAATTAACCAAGGATCAAGTACCCATGTGAGAGGACAGCTGTTGTGAATATGCTACACTGTAAATAATATTTTTAAAAATTTATTGATGAACATATATGCCTATTTATTTAATAAGAGCGTAACATAAGATTTTACTCCTTTGTAGAGTTGAGACTCATAAACTAGCTCAGATTCTTGAGTGGATGTTTCATGTGATTGAAATTAAAATATAGAATGACTTACTACAAATTCAGTGTTTAGTGAAGGAACTGGTATTTTTAAAGAAAGGCATAGAAGCCTAAATAAAATCAAAAGAAATAAGCCAGAGACTTTTCCAAAATCTAATTGAAGCATGGGTATGGTTGACTATGAACGCAGCTACATACTTTTTTT
>NC_043701.1:77869179-77878249 GCF_006229205.1 Suricata suricatta | reverse complement strand
TCTTTGGAGAAGTGTCTGTTCATATCTTCTGCCCATTTCTTCACTGGATTATTTGTTTTGTGATTGTGAAGTTTGGTGAGTTCCTTGTACATTTTCGATATTAGCCCTTTATCTGATATGTCATTTGCAACTATCTTTTCCCATTCTGTCAGTTGCCTATTCATTTTCTTGATTGTTTCCTTTGCCTTGCAGAAGCTTTTTATCTTGATGAAGTCCCAAGGGTTCAGTTTTACTTTAATTTCCCTTGCCTTTGAGGATGTGTGAAGTAGGAGATTGCTGCGGTGGAGGTCTAGGAGGTTTTTCCCCACTTTCTCCTCGAGGGTTTTGATGGTTTCCTGTCTCACATTCAGGTGGGACCCTTGCATTTCAATATCAGTTCAGGATCAGATATTAGTTGGGATTTTTATAGGGATTACATTAAATCTGCAATCAGTTTGGGGGAGTGTTGCCATTTTAACAAGATTAAGTCTTCTCATCCATGAACATAGGTTGTCTTTCTATTTATTTAGGTGTTCTTTCATTTCTTTCAACAATATTTTGGAATTTTCAGACTGTATGCTTTGCATTTCCTTTGTTAAATTTACCCCAAAATATTTTAGTCTTTTTGATAGTATTGTAAATGGAATTGTTTGTTTCCTCAATCTTATTTTTGGATTGTTCATTGCAAGTAAATAAAAATATAATTTACTTTTATATTGATCTTATATTCTGCAACCTTGCTGAACTTTTTTATTAGTTCCAACAGTTTTTATTTTAATGGTTTCCTTAGGAATGTCTATATGCAAGATCATCTGCATTTGCAAACAAAAATAGTTTTACTTTTTGCTTTTCAATCTGAATGCCCTTTACTCCATTATCTTACTTAATTGTCCTGGCGAGGCTGTCCAGTAAAATGTTGAATAGAAGTACTAAGAGCAGATATTCCTGCCTTCTTCTGGATCTAAGTTGTTCTTCAAGTCTGATGAAGTCCTAGCTCTCTGTCCTTTCAGGTAATCCAACTATATCTTCATAAAATGCTCATTTGAGTCAGATGTGCCAGAATTCTAGCTAAAATTCTTATCTTTATATCAACAACAAGAATCCTCAGAACTTATAACATCCCAAAACTGAAGCTGGAAGAAGTAAAATTTTTAACAAAGAAAAGTCCAAGACCAGACAGCTTCCCAGGTGAATTCTACAATATATTCAAAGAAGGGTTAATACCTATTCTTCTGAAACTATCCCAAAAAATAGAAGAGGAAGGAAAGCTTCCAAATTCATTCTATGAGGCCAGAATTACCTGATACCAAAACCTAATAAAGATATGACAAAAAAAAAAAAAAAAAAAGAGAACAGGCCAATATCTCCATTGAACAGAGATGCAAAAATCCTCAATAAAATATTAGCAAACCAAATCCAACAATACATTAAAAAATAATTCATCATAATCAAGTGGTGTTTTATTCCTAGGGTGTAATTGTGGTTCAATATTTGCAAATCCATCAACATGATACATCATATCAATAAGAGAAAGGATAAAAATATGATTATTTCAATAGATGCAGAAAAAGCACTTCACAAACTATGACACCCATTCATGATTAAATAAAAAACCTCTACAAAGTAGAGTTAGAGGGACCATATCTCAACATAATAAAGGCCATATAAGAAAACCCCACAACTAACATCATACTCAATGGTGAAGGACTGAGAGATTTTCCCTTAAAGTCAGGAACAAGACAAGGATGTCTACACTCACTTTTATTCAACATAGTACTGTGAAGTCCTACCTAGCTATGGCAATCAGACAAGAAGAATAAACAAAAGATCTCCAAATTGGTAAGGAAGAAGTAAAATGTTCACTTTTTATAGATGACATGATACAAAATATTGAAAACCCTAAAGACCTCACCAAAACCTACAAAACTACTATAAACAAATTCAGTAAACTTGCAGGATATAAAATACAAAGTAAGTTGCATTTCTATATAATAATAATGAAGTAGCAGAAAGAGAAATTAAGAAAACAATCTCATTTATAATTGCACCAAAAATAACAAAATACCTAGGAATAAATTTAACCAACGAGAGAAAGGACGTACACTCTGAAAACTTTAAAACACTGATGAAAGAAATTGAAGAAAACATATGCAAACAGAAAGATAGTTTGTGCTTATGGATTGGGAGAAACAGATATTGTTTAAATGGCCATACTAACCAAAGCAATCTAGAGATTTAATGCAACCCCTATCAAAACATCAATAACATTTTTCACAGAGCAAGAATAAATAATTCTAAAATTTGTATGGAACTACCAAAGACCCTTAGTCAAAGCAATATAGAAAAGGAAGAACAAAGCTGGAGGTATCATGATCCCAGATTTCAAGATATTAAACAAAGCTGTAGCAATCAAAACAGTAGAGTAGTGGCAAAAAAACCCAAAACAAAACAAAACAAAAAAACATAGATCAATGGAACAGAATAGAAAGCCCAGAAATAAACCCATGATTATATCATCAACTGATCTATGACAAAACAGGAAAGAATATGCAGCAGGAAAAGACGATTTCTTTAAGAAATGGCACTGGGAAAACTGGACAACTAGATGCAAAAGAATGAAAATGGACCAAATGGACCACTTTCTTACAACATATACAAACTCAAAATGGATTAAAAGCCTACATATAAGACCTGAAGCCACAGAAATCCTAGAAGAGAGCATTGACAGTAATTTCTCTGACACTGGCCACAGCAACATTTTTCTAGATATATCTTCTGAGGCAAGGGAAACAAAAGCAAAAATAAAGTATTGGGACTGCATCAAAATAAAAAGCTTCTGTATAGCAAAAACAAAACAAAACAAAACAAAAGACAATCAACAAAAAACCCCAACCTACTGAATGGGAGAAGATATTTGTAAATGATAAATCCAATAGGGGGTTAGTACACAAAATATATAAAGAGTTTCTACAATTGAACACCAAAAAACCATCCCAAATAATCCAATTAAAAATCTCTAAAGAAGATATTCATATGGACAGTAGACATACGAAATGATGCTCAACATTACTCATCATCAGGGAAATGCAAATCACCATAAAGTAGTATCACCATAAGATATTACCTTACATCTGTGAGAATGGCTAAAATAAAAAACGAAAGAAACAACAAGTGTTGACCAGTATGTGGGGAAACGGGAACACTCATGCACTCTTGGTGGGAATGCAAACTGTTGTAGCCACTGTGTAAAACCACTGTGTAGAATTACCATGTGATTTAGTAATTCCACTACCATTTACCCAAAGAATACAAAAATACTAATTTGAAAAGATATATTCACCCTTATGTTTATTGCAGTATTATTTACAATAGCTGAAATATGGAAGCAATACACATATCCATGGAAAGATGAATGGATAAAGAAGATGAAGTGTATATATACAATACCACATTACTCAGCCATAAAAAAAGAAGGAAAATTTGCCATTTACAACAACATGGATAGATCTAGAGGATATAATTCAAAGTGAAATAAGTCAGTCAGAGAAGAAATACGATATGATTTCACTCATATGTAAAATCTAAGAAACAAAACAAAGAAGAAAAGAAACAAACCAAAAAACAGACCCTTAACTATAAAGAAGCAAATCAGAGGGATGGTGGGTAGGGGGTTTGGTGAAATAGGTGAAGAGGATTAAGATTACACTTATCCTGATGAACACAGAGTAATGTACAGAATTACTGAATCACTGTATTATACACTTGAAACTAATATCAAACTTTACATTAATTATACTGGAATTTAAAAATTAATTAATTGATTAAGAAAAAGAATCCTTAAAACCAATGGTTGAATGCAACACAATAAGGGATCAAGACTCAGGCCATTGTCACAAGAATACAGGTCACAATAGATACTAGAGTTTTTGAAAGTCTAGATAGTGTCTCCCAAACATCAGAACCACAGCATATCTTTATTTTCACTGATTTCATCTATTTCTATTAATTCACCAATGAAAGTGCATTTATAACATCAATTATGTCAGTTAGCCAAAGATTTGGTGTTAGTTAGAAATAATAATGGCTACAGTACTTAAAGTAGTGGCATCTGGAGCTAGATTTTCTGATATAGTGTTATTCAAATACCCTAGAAGGTTAAATTCCGAATTAGGACAACTAACTCTCCCTAGAGGGTAGCTTATATTAACACGTGAACATGTACACACACACACGCGCGCACACACACACACACACACGCACTCAATTATCATATCCCTGGTGCTTTGAAAATGGAAGAAGAAGCAATTATTAAGTTAGATAATGAGAATAGTAGAAATCTTCAGAGACTCCTAACCAGGGCCAGCTTCATGGGCATGTGACCTGTGCAGTCACACAGGACCCCTGGACTCAGAAGTGCCCTCAGTTTGGTTTTGTGCTCTCTTGTCATCGAATTTTAAATAATTTGAACAAGGGATGCCACATTTTCATTTAGCACTGTCCCTTGCAAATTATGGAACCAGTCCTGTTTCTGAGGGCCATTCACTCTGTAAGAGGATTTCCTATGAATGTTGTGGTCTGTCTTCTCTTTGAAAAAAAAAAAAAAAAAGAAAAAGTCAATAGAGCCAGCATCTTGCTTTCCATTTTTTCATTTTCACCTCAAGGCCTGGACAAAAACGTAAGGGCAGAGGAGTAAATGGTTTTTAAAGGGCACTATAATATTGAAAGCCCTGTCAAAAGTCCCATTAGAGGGTTCAGGCTGGTTCTCACCGTTCCACAAGTGCCTTCCCCACTTACTGCCTAAGGTCTGCTTAAATGCCACCATTTCAGCTAGGTTTCTTCTTGTTGTTTCTTCTGCCCTGAAACCTATGTCTTTCAATTACAGAGGTTTGCTTTTCCCTTGTGATTTTAAAAAAATTCCTGTCTACTTTTTAGATTAAAGTTTAAGGGTAGTATTATAAAGCATTATGCCAAGCAGAGATAGGAAGCTCTCCAGCAGAAACCAGGGCAAGTCCTTTTTGGAAGAAAGAAATAGAAGGAGATTTGTAAAGAGCAAGGGCTGGCATTGGCAGATGCCCTCTGCTTTCCTGCCACTCCCTTATAGTGAGGGAGAGTCCTGGGGGAAATGAGGATAAGCTAGTTCTTGGGAGATCCAGGTCCAGGGCTAGCTACACGATTTGCAGGACCCAGTGCAAAATGAAACTGTGGGGCCTGTTGTCCAAATATTAGGATTTTTAAGACCTTGACACCAGAGCATTAAGCCAACTGTGATGTCTCCCAAACATCAGAACCACAGGCCTGTGTACCAATCATCCACCCATGAAGCTGACCCTGTCCTGATTATGCATTCAATAAATTTATAGTGTTCTTACGAGGAGCTACACTTTCTTGTCCTGAAAACTTTGTAGAATAAAAGAAGAAAGTTACTTAGCCCCTTA
Organism: Suricata suricatta; assembly: GCF_006229205.1. Classification (NCBI taxonomy): domain Eukaryota; kingdom Metazoa; phylum Chordata; class Mammalia; order Carnivora; family Herpestidae; genus Suricata; species Suricata suricatta. Next base: position 77,872,835 of record NC_043701.1, on the reverse strand, counting down.
GGGCAAACCAGTTTTCCTCAAGCTCAGCCAGTGAGTCTCCTTATGTCCTTGTGAGGTGGTTTCAGGCAACAGACAGCAAATTGGAAGGAGGGCATTGATTTGGGTTGAAGTTCAGTTCTCTAGGAAGCAGACTCGGAAATAGAGCTTAGTATGCTGGATGTTTATTAGGGAGTGCCCTTGACATTAACACCTGTGGAAGGGAGGGTAATGAAGCAGGATTAAGCAGAGGGAGAAGCTTGGAACAATAGCCTTAACCTACCTCAGGGGGACACTATAGTGCTATAATGATCATTCAATTTTGTCTTGAGCTGAGAGATGGCCAGCCTTTATACTCCTGCATAGATCAGCTGCTTGATGGGGGCAGCCACAGAAAGGTGCATAGCCTTTGGAGAGGTGGCTTCAGAGATAAGGCAAACCCTACAGGGCAATACAGCCATGTTGTCCACCGACAGCACCTCTAGTTGCTAGGGTAATAAGGCCTTTCTTTTTTTTCTTTAAAAAAATTTTTTTTAGTGTTTATTTATTTTTGAGAGACAGGAGGAGAGAGCCAAGGAGGGGCAGAGAAAGAGGGAGACAAAATCTGAAGCAGGTTCCAGGCTCTGAGCTGTCAGCACAGAGACCAATGCAGGGCTTAAACCCACAAACTGTGAAATCATGACCTGAGCTAAAGTTGGATGCTTAACCGACTGAGTGACCCAGGTGTCCCAATAAGGCCTTTCTTAAAGAGGGATCTATATAGCTGCATGAGGGTCCATTCCAGTGTGTATGTGGGAATTCCTCCACATTGGAAAGTTCAAGATTGGCCTTTTTAAATTAAGGGGGTATGAATTTCATAGTCACAAAATTGGGCTTGGAAAAACATCACTTTCCTTCTATCTACAACTAGGAGGACCAATCATCCTGGTTTGCCCAAGATTTACCAGGTTTTCGCAGTGAAATCCCACAGCCTAGGGCAAATTGAGATAGGTCATCCTATCTCAACTCAATTTTACTTTCTGATTTTAAATTCAGGGCCCGCATTTCCATTTGAAAGCAGAAAATTGAATCTTGGATTTCCTTACTCTACTGAGAAATTTTAGTTATAAGTTTAAAGCAGTGTATTCAAGAATTTTCAGCCTCTCAAGGTTCTTTCACTCTCCTCCTTCCTGGGGCTGATTCTAAACTCCCAGGGGCATGGGCTACTGCCATAAAGAGTATTTGGGACAAGATGGGGCTGATTTTACCCTCTGCAGTCTCCATCCTCTGCAGGCCTCCTGCTCCAGATGGAACTCATCTATGCTACCTGGGTCTCTTTGGCTCTGTTCTTTTGCCCCTTGTGGGGGCGGGGGGAGGAGAGAGAGAGATGTCTGCAATCTTGGAAACACTTATAGATCTATACAGTTGTGTCCTCTTTGGCCTTCTCATCCTAACCCCCAAGATCATCATATTTTCACCCCAATCCAGTGCTTCCCTGTCCTTATGGTGGGCTCAGGGAGGATCAAGAACAAAAACGGAAGGGCATCACTTTAAGAGGCTTTGGGAAAGACTCTGGGCTGTCAGTAGAACTCTGCTCTAATGTGCTTCATAGCTTTTATCTCCAGTTCTTCGGCCCACATGCCAAGAAGAACAGTGACAAGGCTGCTCACCCCCAGAGTTCCAGATAGGACTAATAGGACCCAGTGTCTCTCATTCTTGGAGAAAACTTTGCTTTAATTAGTTTCCTGTCCCTGGGTAGGGGCACAGGTTGTATCTACTCTATCATCCTCCACTTTTATCTATCATCTCACTCTACTTTTCTAGACTCAAACTAACATACTGCTAAAGAATATCATTTCTCTGGCAGATGCGGGAGTAAGAGGATAGTTTTTTTGTATTTGATCCAAGTTAAGTTGTTATCATTTAAAAATACTGACAGCAGCTTTAAAAACTCAATTATATCTATAAGATGTTTTATGTAAATAGCCTCAAGGTAACCTCAAAGCAAAAAACAATAGTAGTTGTTGTTGTTTTAAGAAACAAAAGATAAGGAAAAGGAATCAAAGGTTATCACTATGAAAAATCATCAATTAATTCACAATGGAAAATAGCAAAAAAAGGAAAAAAGGAACAGGGAACAAAAACAGCCATAAGACAATTAATAAGATGGCATTAGTAAGTCCTTACATATCAATAATTAATTAGAATATAAATAAATTAAATGATCCAAATGAAAGGCATAGGGTGACTGAATGGATATAAAAACAAAATCCAACTATATACTTCAGCTTTAAGGACATATATAGGTTAAAAGTGAAAGATTGGAAAAAGATATTTAATTTAAATGGAAACCAAAAGAGAGCAGGAATAGCTAAACCAATATCAGAAAAAAAGACTTTAAGTCAAAAGCTGTAATGAGAAACAAAGAAAATCATTATAAATTGAGAAAGAGCTAAGCTCATCAAGAGGATAACAATTATAAATATATATTCACCTAATATTGGAGCACTTAAATATATTAAGTAAATACTAACTGATCTGAAGAGAGAAAGAGACAACAATGCAACAATAGTGGGGAATTTCAACACTACACTTTCAAATAAGCAAGTGACCTTATCATTTAGACAGAATATTAAGGAAACATGAGATTTGAACTATACTTTAGACCAAAGGTACCTAACAGACATATGCAGAACATTCCATCCAAGAGTAGCAAAATACTCATTCTTCTCAAGTGCACATGGCACACTCTCCAGGTTAGATCATGTTATTAGGCTACAAAAGCCTTCACAAATTAAAACGATTGAAATCACGCCAGGTATCTTTTCTGACCACAGTGGTATGAGACTAGAAATCAGTAATAGGAGGAAAGTGGGGAAATCACAATATGTGGAAATTAAACAATACACTCCTCAACAATGGGTAAAAGAATAAATCAAAATGGAAATAAAACAATTTCACAAAATTAACATATATGGAAACATAACATACTGGAACTTATGGGATACAGCAAAAGCAGTTCTAAATAGAGTGATGATAGTAATAAAGCCCTACAATAAGAAACAAGAAAGGTCTCAAATAAACCACCTAACCTTATACCTCCAAGAACTAGAAAAAGAACAAAACAAGTCCAAAGTTAGCAGAAGGAAAACAATTAAAAAGGTAGGAAGTAAATGAAACAGAGATCAAAAAACCAGTAAAAAAGATCAATGAAAATAAGATTGGTTTTTGGAAAAAATAAACAAAATGACACACTTTTACAAATCTAAGAACCAAAGAGAAGACTCAAATAAATAATGTTTAAAATGAAAGAGTAGATCTCATAATGGATACCACAAAAATACAAAGGATCTTAAGAGACCACTGTGAACAATCATATCCCCCAAAGCTGGATAACCTAAAAGAAATAGATGAATTGCTAGAAACATACAACTTACTAAGACTGTATCATGAAAAAACAAAATCTGAGCAGACCAATAATGAGTAAAGAGAATGAATCAGTACTGAAAAATTTTACAACAAATAAAAAGCCCAGGACCAAATGGCTTCATTGATTAATTCAACCAAACATTTAAGGAACTAATAACATTTTTTCTTTTTTCTTTTTAGCATTTATTTTGAGAGAGAGAGAGAGAGAGAGAGAGAGAAAGGAGAGAGAGAGAGAGAGAGAGAGAGAGAGAGAGAGAGAGAGAGAGAGAGAG
>NC_043701.1:77867323-77869079 GCF_006229205.1 Suricata suricatta | reverse complement strand
AAAAAAAAAGAATCATTGTCAAGGCCAATGTCAAGATTTTCCCTATGTTTTCTACTAGGAGTTTTATGGTTTTCAGGTCTTACTTTAAAGTCTTTATCCATTTTGAGTTAATTTTTGTGGGTATTGTTAACATAGTGCTCTGATTTCATTCTTTTGCATGTAGATATCCAGTTTTTCCAACATCATTTATTGAAGAGACTATCTTTTCCCACTTGTGTATTCTTGGCTTCCTTGCGAAATATTTGTTGAATATTTGCTGTATATGTGAAAATTTTTTTTGTGCTCTCAATTCTGCTCAATTGGTCTATGTGTCTGTTTTTATGCTAGTACTGTACGGTTTTGATTACTGTAGGTTTGTAATATAGTTTGACATCAGGAAGTGTGATGCCTCCAGCTTGTTCTACTTTCTCAGGGATCTTTTGTGGTTCCAAATGAATTTCAGGGTAGTTTTTTCTGTTTTTGTGAAAAAATGCCATTGGCATTTTGATAGAGATTGCATTGAATCTATAGATGACTTTGAGTTATATGGTTGTTTTAACAAAATTCTTCCAGTAAAAGAACATGGGATAGCTTTCCATTTATTTGTGTCGTCTTCAGTTGCTTTCACCAAAATCTTATAATTTTCAGTGTATAGATCTTTCCACTCCTAGGTTAATTTATTCCTGAGTATATTATTGTTTTGATGCTATCGTAAGTGAGGTTGTTTTCTTTATTTCTTCTGAGATCGTTCATTGTTAGTGTATAAAAGCACAACTGATTTTTGTATATTTATTTAGAATCTTGCAGCTTGACTAAATTCATTTAGTAGTTCTAACAGTTTTGGGGACTTTTTAGAATTACCTATATTTAAGGTCACATCATCTGCAAAGAGACAATTTACTTCTTTTCTGATTCCTTTTTCTTGCCTAATTGTTCTGTCTAGGATTTCTACTAGTATGTGGAGTAGGAGTGGTGAGAATCTTGGTTTTTTCCTGATCCTAGAAAAAAGCTTTCCCTTTTCACCATTGAGCATGATGTTAGCTCTTATCATAAAGGGCTTTTATTATGTTGAGGCATATTCTTTCCCGATACAATTTGTTTAGAGTGTTTATCATGACAGGGTGTTGTATTTTGTTGAATACTTTTCTGCATTTATTGAGTAGATCATATGATTTTTATCTTTCATTTGATTAGTGTGGTATATCACATTTATTGATTTGCCTATGCTGAACTCTCCTTCTGTCCCAGAAATAAATATATGTTTTCCCTTTTTGATTGATTGATTTATTTTTACATTACTTTCCAAGCCAGAGATAAATACTATTTGATCATGTTTATGATCCTTTTAATGTGCTGCTGAATTCAGTTTGCTAGTATTATGTTAAGAATTTTTACATCTGGATTCATCAGCGATATTGACCTATAGTTTTTATTTTCTTGTATTATCTTTATCTGCCTTTGGTATCAGGGTAATGCTAGTTTCTTAAAATGAGTTTGGAACTATTCCTTTCTTTTCAGTTTTTGAAAGAATTTAAGAAAGATTGGTATTGGGGCATGTATTTAGCTCAGTCAGTTAAGTGTCCAACTCTTGATTTGGGCTTAGGTCATGATTTCACAGTTTCTGGGCTCAAGCCCCATGTCAGGCTCTGCACTGGCAGTGTGAAGCCTATTTTGGATTCTCTCTTCTCTCTCTCTTTCTCTCTTTGCACCTCCCTGACTTGTGTTCGTTCTCTCTCTCTCTCTCTCTCTCTCTCTCTCTCTCTCTCTCTCTCTCTCT
>NC_043701.1:77862502-77867223 GCF_006229205.1 Suricata suricatta | reverse complement strand
TATTGGTCTGTAGTTCTCTTCTTTTGCTGGGTCTCTGTCTGGTTTGGGTATCAAGGTGATGCTGGTTTTGTAAAATGAGTTTGGAAGTTTTCCTTCTATTTCTATTTTTAGGAATAGTTTGAGAAGAATGGGTATGAGCTCTGCTTTAAATGTCTGGTGGAATTCCCCTGGGAAGCCATCTGGCCCTGGGCTCTTATTCGTTGGGAGATTTTTGATAACGGATTCGATTTCTTCACTGGCTATTGGTTTATTCATGCTTGCTATCTCTTCCCGTTTGAATTTTGGCAGTGCATGTGCATTTAGGAATTTGTCCATTTCTTCTGCGTTGTCCTGTTTGTTGGCATATAATTTTTCACAGTAGTCTCTGATGATTGCTTGTATTTCTAAGGGATTGGTTGTAATAGATCCTTTTTCATTTATGATTTTGTCTATCTGGGTGCTCTTTCTTTTCTTTCTGAGGAGCCTGGCTAGAGGTTTATTGATTTTGTTTATTTTTTCAAAGAACCAACTCTTGGTTTCATTGATTTGCTCGACTGTTTTCTGGATTCTATATTGTTTATTTCTGCCCTGCTCTTTATTATTTCTTTTCCTCTGCTGGGTTTGGGGTGCTCTTGCTGCTTCTCTTCTAGTTCCAGTAGGTGCTCTGTTAGATTTTGAATTTGCACTTTTTCTAGTTTGTTGAAATTGGCCTGGATTACAATATATTTTCCTCTTAGGACTGCCTTTGCTGTATCCCAGAGATTTTGGACTGTTGTATTTTCATTTTCATTGGTTTCCATATATTTTTAAATTTCTTCTCTAAATGCCTGATTAGCCCAATCATTCGTTAGTAGGGTGGTTTTTAACCTCCACATTTTTGGAGATTTTCCAGACTTTTTCCTGTGGTTAATTTCAAGTTTCATAGCAGACAATAATTTTTTTAATGTGACATCAAAAGTACAAGCAACAAAAGTAAAAATTAAAAAGGGTAACATCAAACTAAAAAGCTTCAATCAAAAAAAGAAACAAACAATAAAGGAAACAACTAAAGAGACATTCAACAAAATGAAAAGACAGCCTATGGAATGGAAGAAAATATTTGCAAAATATATAACTGATAAGGGATTAATATATAAGATGTGTAAAGTGTTCATACAATTCAGCCCACTGAGCCTGCAGGACTAGGAGTAAAGGAGTAGCGGGGGCCTGGCCCTGAGACCTGAGAATGAGGGTTGCCCAGTGACCACGCCACATCCATTAATAAGAAACTAGGAATGGAGGTGTGCGCACTGACCCCTTATTGAAATCAGCCCCATGGATGCCGGATGCTACCTCAAACACAGGCGAAAGCACACATAGTGGAAAGTCTCAAATATCATTGAGTAAGGAAATGTATTAATTACATGCACAAGAGAAACTGAGAGACACCATTAAAAGAACATCTCCTGAAATGACAGGCCCTGGACAGTCAAAGGGCCTCCTTTAAATAGAGCCACACTAAGAGATGCACAGTGCAGAAAGAGCTTTGAAAACTGATGAGACAGAAAGGTAGCCAAAATGACGAAATGAAAGAACTCCCCTCTAAAGAAAATCCAGAAAGAAATCATAGCTACAGAACTGCTCAAAACAGACACAAGCATCATAACTGAACATGAATTTAGAACAATTATCATAAAATTAATCACTGGACTTGAAAAAAGCATAGAAGCTGTCAGAAGATATTGATACAAAGACTAGGAATCTTCAAAATAGCTGTGACGAGTTAAAAAAGGCTATAAATGAGGTGAATAATAAGATGGAGGCTGCCAACGCACAGATTGAGGAAGCAGAAAGGAGAATAGGTGAATTAGAAGACACAGTTATAGCAAAAGAAGAAGCTGAGAAAAAGAGAGAGAAATTGATACAGGAGCACGAGAGGAGAATCAGAGATGTGAGTGATACAGTCAAATGGAACATTATCCGTATCATAGGAGTTCCTGAAGAGGAAGAAAGAGAAAAAGGTCCTGAAGGGGTGCTGTCCAAATTATACATGAAAATTTCCCCAATCTGGGGAAAGAGAAACACATTGAAATTCAAGAGACATACGGAACTCCCCTAAGACATAACATAAACTGACCTTCATCATGACATATCATAGTTAAACTGGCAAAATATAAAGATAAAGAGAGAATTCTGAGAGCAGCTAGGGAGAAAAGGGCCTTAACATACACAGGGAAACCTATCAGAGTGGTTACAGACCTATCTACTGAAACTTGGCATGCCAGAAAGGAATGGCTGGAAATCTTCAATGTGATGAACAGGAAAAATATGCAGTGAAGAATTCTTTATCCAGTGAGCCTGTCATTCAGATTAGGAGAGATACAGGTTTTCATAAACAAAAGTTGAGAGAATTCATCACTACCAAACCAGCCCTACAAGAAATTCTAAGAGGGACTCTATGAAGGAAATGTAGCAAGGAATATAAGGTACCAGAGACATCACTACAAACATGCACTCTACAGGGAACACAAGTTTTCAATAATAACACTGAATGTAAATGGACTGAATGCTCCAGTCAAATGACACAGGGTAGCAGAATGGAGCAAAAACCAAAATCCATCTATTTTCTGTCTACAGGAGACTCACCTTATACCTAAAGACACCTTCAGATTGAAAGTAAGGGGATGGAGAAATATCTACCATGCGACTAGATGCCAAAAGAAAGCTGAAGTAGCCATACTTATATTAGACAAACTGGACTTCAAAGTAAAGGCAGTAACAAAAGATGAAGAAGGACATTATTTAATAATTACAGGGTCTCTACATCAGGAAGAGCTAACAATTATAAACATCTATGTGCCGAATTCGGGAGCTCCCAAATACATAAAACAACTAATCACAAACAGATGCAATCTTATTGATAAGAATGTGCTAATTGCAGGGGACTTTAATACCCCACTTACAACAATGGATAGGTCAACCAGACCAAAAAAAACCCAAAAAACAAAAAACAAAACAAAACACTGAAGCAACAATGGAACAGATGGAATTAACAGATATATTTAGAACTCTGCATCCTGAAGCTAGGGAATTCACTTTCTTCTCGAGTGCACATGGTACATTCTCCAAGACTAATCACATACTGGGTCATAACACAGCCCTCCATAAATACAAAAGAATTGAGATACCATGCACACTTTCAGATCACAATGCTATGAAACTGGAAATCAACCACAGGAAGAAGTCGGGAAAACCTCCAAAAATGTGGAGGTTAAAATCTACCCTACTGAAGAATGACTGGGTGAACCAGGTAATTAGAGAGGAAATTTTAAAAATATATGGAAACAAATGGAAATGAAAATACAACAATCCGAAATCTCTGGGACACAGCGAAGGCAGTCCTAAGAGGAAGTTCATTGCAATCCAGGCCTATTTCAACAAACTAGAAAAAGTACAAACTCAAAAAACCTAATATAGCACCTAAGGAAACTAGAAAGGGAGCAGCAAGAGCACCCCAAGCCCAGCAAAAGATGAGAAATAATATAGATCAGGGCAGAATTAAACAAGATAGAATCCCCCAAAACAACTGAACAGATCAATGAGTCCAAGAGTTGGTTTTCTGAAAAAATAAACAAAATTGATAAACCTCTAGCTAGGCTCCTCAGAAAGAAAATAGAGAACACTCAAATAGGCAAAATCATGAAGGAAAATGGATCTATTACAACAGATCCCTCAGAAATACAAGAAATCATCAGAGATTACTACGAAAAATTATATGCCAACAAACTGGACAACCTAGAAGAAATGGACAAATTCCTAAATGCACATGCACTACCAAAACTCAAACGGGAAGAGATAGAAAATCTGAACAGACCCATAACCAGTGAAGAAATCTAATCAGTTATCAAAAATCTCCCAACCAATAAAAGCCCAGGGCTGGATGGATTCCCAGGGGAATTCTACCAGACATTTAAAGCAGAGTTAACACCGATCCTTCTCAAGTTATTAAAAAAATAGAAATGGAAGGAAGAATTCCGGACTCATTCTACAAAGCACATATCACTTTGATTCCTAAGCCAGACAGTGACCCAGCAAAAGAAGAGAACTACAGACCAATATCCTTAATGAATACAGATGCAAAAATACTCAACTAGATACTAGCAAATCGAATTCAACAGCATATAAAAAGAAGTATCCATCATGAACAAGTGGGATTCATTCCTGGGTTACAAGGCTGGTTCAATATCCGCAAATCCATCAATATGATCCATCACATTAACAAAAGAAAAGAATAAAAACCATATGAATCTGTCGATAGATGCAGAAAAAGCATTTGACAAAATACAACATCCTTCTTAATAAAAACCCTCGAGAAAGTCAGGATAGAAGGAACTTACTTAAACCTCATAAAAGCCATTTATGAGAAGCCCACAGGTAATGTTATCCTCAATGGGGAAAAACTGAGAGCTTTCCCCCTGAAATCAGGGACACGACAGAGGTGTCCACTCTCTCCACTGTTGCTTAACATAGTGTCAGAAGTCCTAGCATCAGAAATAAGACAACAAAAGGAAATAAAAGGCATCAGAATTGGCAAAGAAGAAGTCAAACTTTCACTTTTCACAGATGACATGATACTCTACATGGAAAACCCAGCAGACTCCACCAGAAGCCTTCTAGAACTGATCAATGAATTCAGTAAAGTTGCAGGGTACAAAATCAATGTACAGAAATCAGTCGCATTCTTATACACCAAAAATGAAGCA
>NC_043701.1:77787793-77862402 GCF_006229205.1 Suricata suricatta | reverse complement strand
ACATCCCCAAAGCAAGGGAATCAAGAATGCAAATGAACTATTGGGACCTCATCAAGATGAAAAGCTTCTGCACTGCAAAGGAAACAATAAAAAAATCTAATAGGCAACTGACAGAATGGAAAAAGATAGTGGCAAATGGCATATCAGATAAAGGGGTAGTTTCCAAAATCTACAAGAAACTCACTAAACTCCATACCCCAAAACGAATAATCCAGTGATGAAATGGGAAGAAGACATGAACAGACACTTCTCCAAAGAGGACATCCAGATGACCTACAGGCACATGAAACGATGCTCAACATCACTCATCATCAGGGAAACACAAATCAAAACCACAATGAGATACCACCTCACACTGGTCAGAGTGGCTAAAATGAACAAATCAAGAGACTATAGAGCTGGCGAGGATGTGGAGAAATGGGCACTCTCCTACACTGTTGGTGGAAATGTTAACTGGTACAGCCACTCTGGAAAACAGTATGGAGGTTCCTCAAAAAACTATCAGTAGAACTCCCCTGTGACCCGGCAATAGCATTGCTAGGAATGTACCCAAAAGATACAGAAATGCTGATGCATAGGGACACATGTACCCCAATGTTCATAGTGGCACTATCTACAATAGACATATCATGGAAAGAGCCTAAATGTCCATCACCTGATGAATGGATCAAGAAGATGTGGTATATATATATACAATGGAGTATTACATGACAATGAGAAAGAATGAAATCTGGCCATTTGTAGGAAAGTGGATGGACCCTGAGAGTGTCATGCTAAGTGAAATAAGTCAGGCAGAGAAGGACAGATACCATATATTTGCATTCATAGGTCTAACAGGAGAAATCTAATAGAGGACCATAGGGAGGGGAAGGGGGAAAGAGAGTTGGGGAGAGAGAGGGACACAAATCTTTAGAGACTAGTGAATACTGAAAAAGAACCAAGGGCTGAAGGGGGAGGGGGATAGGGAAAGGGGGTGATGGTCATGGTGGGGGGCACCTGTTTGGAGAAGCACAGGGTGTTATATGGAAATCAATTTGACAATAAACTATTATTTAAAAAAAGAGTTCATACAATTCAATAGCAAAAAAAAAAAAAAAAAAAAAAAAAAAGAAGCAAAACAACAAACTATCAATTTTAAAAATGGGCAAAGGACCTGAGTATTTTTCTAAAGAAGATATACAAATGGCCAACAAGTATGTGAGAAGATGCTCATCAACACTTATCATCAGGAAATTGAAGTCAAAACCACAATGAATACCTTAGACTTAATCATATGTATACCTTAAACAATGCTTATGTCAATTATATGTCAGTAAAGCTGGGGAGAATAGAAAGAACATAACTTCTTTCTCTCTCTCTCTCTTTTTAAAAAGATTTTATCTTTAAGTAATCTCTACACCAAATATGGGGCTTGAACTCACAATCCTAAGATCAAGAGTTGCATGCTTTCCTGACATGAGGCAGCCTGGTACCCCAAATATCACTTCTTTCTAAACTTCTTTCTCTAAGTTGTTTCTTTTTTAATGTCTTAAAATAGAATGTGAAATTGATCCACTTCATTTATCTATTATTTGTTTTCTGTCTTGTATGTGCATCAGAATTTATGAATTTGGGATGGAATTTGTATTTTTGATTCAGTGGTGTGCTAGAGCCAGGTCATACTAGCTCATGAAAACTAATTATTAGCATCTCTTCCTAACTCCACATTAAGTGAAGTCTCATTGGTAGCTTGAAATCAGCAATCCTGGGGTTACTTATACTACAGAAACCAACAAACACCAAGAATCAGAACCCTTTTTCTAGAGAGCCATTTCCTGAACATTTACCAACACACCATTGCTTCAATTCAAACTCTGAACTGATAAATTTCTCCTGGGGTTAATGAAGACTTATATCTTATGGAACTAAAGGATACAATCATAGGAGAAGTAAAGAAGAAAGTAACTTAGAACCAGTTAATTCTTCAAGTTATTAGTTAATGGCACTTCACACATGTGCAGTCATCCTCTATTTCCTATCTCTACCATTCCAGTTCCCATTGCCCTTTAATTGCAAACTGAGGCACATTCTTCTTTTAGGGAGAAAAATTAATACAAAAGATAAGCACTAAATAGTCTAGCACCTAAGACTTCTTGACTAAAGCAATAATTTTTTGCCTTTTTTCTTTTTCTTCTCAGAGTACTGATGATTTTTTTTACTGGAGTATCAGAAGGGATTCTGATTCTGCTAAAATTCTGGCCAAGAGCTTCATGTGCAGAGGGTAGTTAATTGGCAGATCAGACTTTAGGAAAGCTAAACAGATAAGTTCTAGGACTACCCAGTACAATTAGGATGTAAATCATTTAGGGATGCACAAATGAAACAAATAATAAACCCAATATTCTTAAAGTGGGTCTTGATTATATCCTACTACAAATATCATACAATTAATTCCTATCCCTAAAATAAGTGTTGAGCTCTCAGATTATAACTCATTTATTTACACAGTATTTGATACCAAAAATACTAGTCAGGTAGAATAATTTTGATAGTCCCTTTATCAAAATATCAGGCTCTGTTCTGAATCTTCTATTTCTCCATTCATTTGACAAACATTTATTGGGCACCTCTAGGTACGAGGCACTGTTCTCCATTGTAGAGATACAAAGGCACACAACAAAAATAAGACTTCTGCTGTCAATGGGGCTAATATCCTAGCTAGGAGGAGATGACATGTACACTTAAAATGTGTAATGCAGACAATTAAAATAGGCAGATGTACACATCCCCAAAGGCAAGGGAAATGAAATCAAAAATGAACTATTGGGACCTCATCAAGATAAAAAGATTCTGCACTGCAAACAATAAAACTAACAGGCAACCCATGGAATGGGAAAAGATAGTTGCAAATGACATATCAGATAAAGGGCTAGTATCCAAAATCTACAAGGAACTCACCAAACTCCACACCCAAAAAACAAATAACCCAGTGAAGAAATGGGCAGAAGACATAAACAGAAGATATTTCTTCAGAAGATGTGTGTCTTTCTGGTGTTTAGGTGGCGAGTGGTGTCACTTAGCACTCATGGTAGATGGTAAGTTGTGTTGTTTAACATTCTTTGCAAGGTCCACATTCATCATTAATTTTGTTGTGAAACTGAAATTCAGAACTTAGGTTTTGTTATACATGCGTTTTTGTTTTGTTTGGCCTCTTTGTTGTTGAGTTGGTTGCAAAACAAAATTACTAAATAATAATTGCTGCTGATATTTGTACATAAACCAAACAACAAGTAACAAAACGATGAGAGTACTCAGTCTGCTCTCTATAAGGTCTATGATAAGATGACCCAGGGGCGCTTGGGTGGCTCAGTTGGTTGAGCGCCCAGTTTCAGCTCAGGTCATGATCTTGCGGTTTGTGGGTTCGAGCACACATTGTGCTGACAGCTAGCTCAGAGCCTGGAGCCTGCTTCAGATGCTGTGTCTTCCTCTTTCTCTGCCCCTCCCTTGCTCATGCTCTCTCAAAAATAAGTAAACATAAATAAATAAATAAATAAATAAAGATAGCCTAGGCCCCAACTCCCATTCATGTTTCCCAACTAAACAACGAAGTCTCACATTTCCACTGAATCTGCCAACTGATGGCTAGCAGCTTCAGGCATTTGAAGGGTGTACGGGTGGTGTAGGCCACAGCACAATTGGCAGACCCAAGAATGGTGAGTAAGGGCAGTGCTGTTGAGTCTTTTCTCCTATCAGCACCCAAACTGGGAGGAATTAACTTCATGGGCTAGTTCTCTCTTGCCTGAATACACTGTTTACCAGCAAGTGCTATGCCTGCTGTCTTTGAAAGGGAGGTTAAAGTAAAAACAAAATCTGTTCACACATCTCCCACACTACTAGGAAACCATGTCTGAAGCTGAAAATACAAAGTAGAGAGCTACCAGTGCAGCTACTCATAATTCTTCATTAAAAAAAGTAAAAGTCTGAGGGAAATGTTAGACCAGTTGAAACACTGGGACAAAAGGTACAAACTGCAACTGTCCCAGTTTTGGTCACCATAGTTATAGGAAAATGAAAGTCATTTGCTTTGCCCCTTTTGGAATGGTGTTTGTAATTTTGCTATCTGGAATATAAGTATACCTGAGTTTTCTAAAGGTGTGGTTTCCTAGGTGTGCGTTCATTTAGCCAATGGCAATACATGAACTCAGGATGCCTGTTTGGTACCTTCACTCTATTCCTTTTGCCACTGAAAATAATTTAAAAGCTGCCTGATTGCCTAGGCGGCCCTGGCCATTTAGTTTTAATGACAGAGCTGAGCAGGCTGGGGGACAAAAGACCTAGCACATGGCATGTACTCAATCAATACTTCAATAAAAGAAGCCATTGTTGGAGGTGTTACTGAACCCCATCAACTTCCTCTGGGCAGTTATCCTTGTAACATCAGTAAGTTCAGAGTAGCTTCCATGGCTATGTGTTTATGACTCATATAAACAGATAAATATTTAGTGGTACTCTAAATAAAGATTCAAAAATAACATCAGTAGTTTCTTGAAAGTCATGAAGTGAACTTACCTCATTAAAAATTTCAATAAACAACTGCCCCATTAGGATATCAGAAACACAAAATATTGCAAGGAAGTTTATAGCAGAAAAAGAGAGACAGACCATTTATCTCAGAATCACTGGGTAAAGTGCTGGGCAAAGACCTGCCTATCATATTCTATTGTTCCTGGAATGCTTCCTACAGCTTTAGCCTCTGCTTGACATGGCAAGCTAAGTAGCCTAATGCTGATATTCTATATTATTTGATGTCCTAATCAGATTCTTATTCAATAGAAGTCACTGCCACAGTTTGCAAAGACTTAGAGAAATTGAAATTCCAGTTGCTAATATTATTTTTAGCTTGCTCTTTGACTCCAGGCTTTAAGCTGATTTTTCTTCTAGGCTTATAACTAAGTAGGTGAACAGGAACACTGTGGAATAGTGGTTAACACTAGAATTGGTATGATGTTCTCTCATTGCTTACCATATCCTGCTTCAAATCTCTTCTACTTTTATTTTTTTTTATCACTGAGGAGAGCTGATCTTATCATATATATTTAGTCTTTCCCAAAAATGTCCCAAGATATATTTTCTGAGAGGACATAAATACCTATATTAGACATAAGGAGACTTTTTTAGTTAGTCCCTAAGAGGCGGGATGATGCTTGTGTGTTCCAGAATGCAGTTGCTTAAGTTCTCCGACAGAATAAAATAACTTGTGTTGCTAACACAGATGGGGAAAAAATCACGTTAGGCTTTATCAGAGTGCTCTATGGAACAAGAGTTCCGCGTGCTAGTCCGTGAAAGGAGAGGAGGGTTCTGTGGCCAGGACCGTCCCACCACGCTTCCTTCCTGGAGGTTCCCAACATGTGTTAACATAATAAAGAACTCGATTGGTCCTGTTATGAAGAAATCATTTAAATTAGTTTAACTTGGAGTTTTCTAAAGTTTTCTAGAGTTTTTCATGAAGTCCCAATTTTGTGTTACTTCTCACAGAAACACTGTAGTGGTGTAGTATCATTTCTTTAAGTCTGTTTTCTTGCACTCGTGGCTAATAATTTACTTTTCACAGTTCCAAGATCTTATTTCCTATTTACTTTATGTCCACTAAATCTAGATGTATTTTCTTTCAGGTTTTTGTTGTTGTTTTGTTTTGTTTTGTTTTGTTTTGCCAATAGTCTATGATAACCAGCCCCAAATGTTCTTAGTGTCCGACATGTGATCTTATAAAATCAGTGACTCTCTTTCCAGAGCTCATGAGCTTCTGTTATCCAACCTCATTTCGTACCTTTCCTTTCCTGCTTGGCTTTTGAAGCTTTGCTATCTTCTGCCCCACAAAACCTCTGCAATTTAGCTGGCATTTGGCCAGTTTCTGTTTCTCTCATTTCCAATTCTCTTACTGCCAAATGCCATTTTGCTCTCAGATTTGATCAGAACAATAAACACTGATTTTATTTTATTTGTGTCTGTCATTCCAATAAAATGAAAACATTCTGGATTATGGATATTACCTCTTGACAGAGCAATACTGATCTTATTCACTGCTTTTTTTCCTGACCAGTAGAATTTACTACACTTTTTTCTTGTAGTGCAAGTCTTAATACCTAATGAAAGTATCGAATTCAGGCTAGCAGTCTCAGTGCACCACCCTCCTGCCCTGTTGTAGCAGTGAAAATCTGGAGTTGTTCTATATACTCAATTGTGAGTGCTTTCGACATCCTAGGCATCGGGGTGCAGCAACAAGAACAATACAGGGAGTCCCCTGCTTTTTTGAAATGTAGGTGAGAGTGTTATAGCACATAATATAGGATTTAAAACATGTGATCCAATTTTGAGGTTTGACTTTGAAGCCAGTCAGTTCCCCCTTTTGAGCAGGACAAGTCCACATTTCAGGCGACTTCCCTTATGGAACTCTTAGCACTCCTGGAGTGGAGCAGCAGACCTAATGGCCCCTGTGCCAACTACCAGACAGCTAGAAACAACCCCTAAGTCCTGGAGCCTGTGAAATTATTCAAATCAGCCAATTCACAGGGAGCCCGCTCAACCTAGTTAACTCCACTCTGCCTGCCATATATAAACTGCCCCCACCCCCTGGTGTAAGCCTCTGTGTGGCCCTGCCTGGCAGCCTGCTCTCATTTGGCAAGTAACAAAAAGTTCTGCTTTTCATCTATCCAAGTGCTGGTGTGTTATGTCCTGCCATCAAAGAAGACTTAAATCTAATAAAACATAGCTGCAAGCAAAATTTTGTTTTTTCTTTCTTATTGTTATACAAATTCCAAAGGACTTAAAACAGAGGTACTAATTGGTGGTTGAAAAGGAGAGGGGATCAGGATTTCAAGAGAAGAGAATTCTTAAAAAAAAAAAATTAGCTTGAATAACTTAATTCCCCCACCAAGGACTTTAGCAGATTAATACATCCCTTACATTCATTTATTACTTGTATGCTTATTGAGCATTTGCTGTGGCCCTGTTATTATAATGCTGCAGGAGGTATGCAAGAAAAGAAAATGAGAAACCTGCAGATTAAGTAAGGAGACATGACCTGTACTTATAATGATTACAGAGACAAAACAAAGTGTGTAGTAACTAAACCATCCCTAAGTCCAAAAATTGATAAAAATATGAATGAACTAGAGAGATAAATTTACTTGCCATTTTCAATGAGCACTAACTTAAAAATAATTTTGAATTTTCCTAGTTATTTTGCTAAAAAAGAAATGCTTGCATTGTTGCTCTTTTCCTCGATTCATTCTTCCTAGCTCTGAAACCCTTTCTGTGAGGCACACAGGGCTTGGCTGTTTCTAGTCTTGCTTCGAAAAACTCAGATGCTTTTCAGTCATGTGCATTTTGAGTTGTAGCAGGTAATAGGCTCTCTCAAGGGATGGATTTTGGAGGAATGTGTTGACAGTTCAAATCAGGTGAAGCTATTTCTTTTAGAACTTGGGTGTGTTTCAAAAAAGAAAATGGTTTCAGTCCAAATCCATTTGCGATACCAACCTTCTTGGTAGGAGAACAGAATCTTAGCTAATTGTTTTCAAGGGGTAGGCTTCTGTGTGTTTAAATGACTAACTGGCCTGGAAGTTGGGCTTCTCCAGAAGGCATTTCATATTTATCCATGGTCTTTAGGGGAACTCACACTTTCCCAAGGAGAGCAGCAGGCTGTAGTTGATTAAGCCCCTGCTCTTTCTCTAGACTCAGAGTCCCATGGCTTTCGATCATTCTTCCTACCACTACTTTCTTACTGAACATCTACCCTATGTAAAGGATGACAGTGGCCTCTGCAGGGGATGCCAAATATGCCAACAGAGAGATAAGGCAGGGACTCTGTTTAAGGCAGAATGTGGGTGTAGCCACAAAAGGAAAAAGTGTTGAGTACACGAAATGAAGAAGGAGTCACTTCCAACTGGGCAGAAAAGGGAGAACTTTATAGAGAAAATAATGCTTTGGGATTTGGGAGAAATGGTTCGATTTGTCAGCTAGAGAAGGAATAGGCAAACTGCAGCCTTTGGGCCAAATCTGTCCCAGCAACCTGTTTTTATAAATAAAGTTGTATTGGAACTCAGCCATGCCCACTCACTGATGTATTGCCTATGGCTGCTTTCGTGTAATAACAGCAGAGTTCAGTAATTGTGACAGAAACTATAGAGCCCTTGATGACTAAAAAATTTACTCTTTTTTTTTTTTTTTTTTTTTTTTACAGAAAAAATGTGTGACAGTTGGGTTAAACTTGATGTAGGCCAAAATAGAAAACTTCATTTGGCAGACATTCTGGAAACAGAATGCTTCTGAGCCTTGGGAGTGTCTGAATGTTCACAACAATACTGAACTTCAGGACATGGAGTGTGGTGGATGGATGTAGAAGACAGGTGCTGTGGGTAGGAGAAAAAGTCAGAGCTTCATGTTGTCACCTCTGTGAACAGTAATGAATGTGGATTAAAGAAATGTCTGAGATAAAAGGCAAAGGATACAAAAGACAATGTGAATAAAGCCCTAGCAGGGAGGACCAAAAGGAAGAGACAATTGAGGATGGCTCAAAGATCTTTTTTTTTTTTTTTAATGCTTATTTTTGAGACAGGGGTGGGGGGTGAGGGACAGAGAAAGAGAGAGACACAGAATCTAAGCAGGTTCTAGGCTCTGAGCTACCAGCACATAGCCCAACTCATGAACTGTGAGATCATGACTTGGGCCAAAGTCAGATGCTGACTGAGTCACCCAGGTGCCCCCAGCTCTAGAGTCTTGAGTTTGGGTGACCAGGGATGTCAGTGATCCCTTCTCTCAAAATATATTGACCTCAACAGAGCAAATCGGATATTCTTCCCACCATACCCTGATTAGGAGGTAAAATAAAGCTGGAGTGGCCCCATCCCTCCAGGACAGCTGGCACTAGGAAGAGAGGTGGTCAGAAGCTATTGTTACAGAGAAACGAGACCGAAAGGCTTGCTTACAAAAGAAAAAAATCTATTACTAGATAGGAAACCAGCCCAAGAATCCAGTCTCTGAGAAAAAAATATTGAATGAGTTGGAGGAGGGTCTTTATATTTTAAGTCATCCTGCAGGATTGCCAGATAAAATACAAACTGCCTGGTTAAATTTGAATTTCATATGAACAGTGTATTTTTTTTAAGAGTACATCCCAAATATTACATGAGAATATTTTTACTAAAAAATTATTTGTTCTCAATCTGAAATTCAAATGTAACAGGGCATCAACTTTAGATCAACAATGAGTAACTTTCTAGTGTGTGTCCCAAGTATGGGATATATTTATACTAAAATCATCTGTTTGTTATCTAACCTTCAAATGTCATGTTTTTTGTTTTTGTGTGTTTTTCTAGATCTGACAGCTCTAGTTGTAGATAAGCAAGCCAAAGCTTTCACTTTTGAGGAGACAGAGAACTAAAGCACCTGTATTTGTTTTCTCTCACAGGAGTTGAGTTGACTCTTTCAGTTCTTCTGGAGCCCACAACTGAGCAGGGGTTATATGGAATAAAGAATGCCTGGATTAGAGAGGGGGACTGAGTTCAGGACAGGGATGGATTCCTTAGAGGGGCTCCTTTCAAACACCTAAAACTGGAAGGGTTTTCTTAAGGTAGAAGAAAGCAGCAACTATACTAACTAAAGGTCCCAGTTTCTACCACACTGGCTGTAATGTGGACATATGCCTACCTTATACCTGAATCTGAATATACCCTATATCTGAATCTTTGATATGTTGAGTCAGGGAAGAGATGAACATTATTCACCCCAGTTATATCACAGAGCGGTGTGATTAATTTTATGCACCAACCTAGCTAGGCTATGGTGCAAATATAACAGATGTTGCTGTCAAAATATTTTTCAGATGTGATTAACATTTAAGTCAGTAGATTTTGAGTAAGGCAGACTATCTTCCATAATGTGGGCAGGCCTCATCTAATTAGCTGAAGGTCTTAAGAGAAAAGGCAGAGATCTCTAGAAGAGGAAGGAATTCTATCTCCAGACTGCCTTTGGACTCACAACTGTAACACTGATGCCTGTCAGACTTTCCAGGCTGATACACTGTCCAGCAGATTTTGGACTTCCTGCCCCAACAATTGCATTAGCCAATTGCTTAAAATAAAAACAAATCTCTCTGGCATATACATATATACATTCTATTTGTTCTGTTTCTCTGGAGAACCCTAACTATTCAGGCATGTGATCAGATGATCCTGGAGTAGCACTGACCCCCATGCCACTTCCTCTGATTCTCATTGAGGAGCCACTGCTGGTTTGCCCAGCACCAGATTCCTTTCTTCAAACCCAAGCCTGAGTTATAGTAAGACTAACCACACATCTCATTAAAATACATTTCTTCATTTAGGGGAAGGCAGAACATGCCACATCTGGGTTTTCTAAGAGGCATCATGTACATGGGAGTGGGGCTATTATTCCCCATAGCTGGATGGGTGCAGCCTTGGCCCTGAAATTCTGGGGAGTGAGGATGTGCCCTTTGATCTCAGGCATGCCCTCAACATAGCAGCTACAGAGGTCGCTTAAAACTATGTGTCTAAAAAGATGGCTTCACCATATTTCCTTTCCTCTTTATCCAGTCTCCTCACTGGAGAGTTGATGCAAACAAAGACATGCAGGTTTATATTAAAATCTTTAGTGGTTGGCGTATCTATCTGCTCTCCTCCCAGCTCCCTAGCAACAGCTCTATCATTCTTTCATAAATCTTCTCATGGAAATTTTAGCTTTTCTGTGTTGGTCTGTTTTTATCTGACTATATTTCCCCCGCCTCTCTCTCTCTCTCTCTCTCTCTCTCCCCCCTTTTCCATCTCCATTTCCTTCTCTCCCTCCCTCCTTCCCTTTTCCTTGTTTTCTCTCTCTGTCTCTGAATGTTTCTTTCTTGCCGGTGCGATCTCCCACATTAGCCACTGTCCCATTTCTTTGATTCCTTCTTGGCAACAAGAGTTACAGCACCATTATGCAGCAAGCAGTCCTGCTTCCCTGCTACCTTAAAATGATAATGTTTCATGGTGACAAATGGAGATAGTTAACAACAAAAATAAAATGCTTAGCAGACAGGGGTCAGATTTCGCAGCCCGGCAAAAACAGAGAGTGGCTTAAGAATCTCTAAAGAGAAGAATATATACGAAAGAATAGGTGGTGAGGCTTACCAAGCGGACTCTTCCACTGTTTTATTTTTAATTTAGCTTCTGTGAACCTCAAGAGTAAGTTCTCAAAGGCAAAACTATAGTTATTCTTAATTTACTTAAAAACTAAGGTTTTGTTATTACCCTAAGAAGCTTTAAAAAATATCAGATTTTAAAATCCAGTTTCACATTTGCTATTTTTCTTTGATAAAAAATTAAAAACAAACAGATAACAATCTGGATTAATGAAGGCATATAATTCTTTTTGTACCCTAGCAGCTGAAGTTTCTAGATTGTGCCAGAAAAGGCCCAATTAAAGTTAAAAAAAGAAAAAAAGAAAGAAAATGACTTTTCTAGACCCCCTTTTTCTCCTTACCACTAAGAGGAGGAAAAAAAGCCCCTAATATCCAAGAAATCTTCCAACCAAATGCTGCTTGCTCGCGCACGTGTGCATATCTGCTTTGCACACTATGTGTGTGCCTTCCCCAGGGTGCAGATGGCTACTCCAGGGGCAGACACATGGGATGTGTATGTCTGAAAGCAGGCTTGCTCGTGCACATGGAAAGAAGAAAACAAGTGAGTGAGGTAAAAACCACACAAGCCTAAATCAAAAGCAACTGCTCTACCATGAGGAAAGTAGGCGGACCTTGCTTTGTGTGCACACCACTCTTCGCCGCCCAGACTGATCTTTGAAATAAAATAAAGAAGCGTGGCAAACTAACTGAAACATAGGTAGAAATAATATATTTGGGTTTCAGAGAGAAAAAAAGTAACTTGGCATAGCTTGAAAGGCACCCATTTCATAACAACACATGTGCAAAGAATTACAATAATTGCAGTGCACACATCGGTAACAGACAGAGCGAACAATGATTATTAAAAACACATTCCTAGAGCTGGCCCCATGGCTTGGCAGCAGTGCACTGCATGGAGACCTGCACGGGAGTCAAAGAAAGGCTCTCAGCTTCCAGAGCTGTCACGGCTTGGCAGAAGCTGAGGAGAAAAGAGGAGGGAGGGAGGTGGCAGTGATTGTCTCCATCAGTGTGACTGCCATCACCCAGAGCCCTAGGACAGCTTTAGGAGGATTTCATAGAGGAAGTCTGCCTTTAGCCCTTTGGTTGAAAGCTGACTTTGAGCCAGGCTAAGATGGAGGAGGGATGGGGATAGAGAACAAGCAGAGAGAAGGTAATGCTGGTAACACCCAGACAGTGCCCTGGACAAGCCTCCCAGGCTTCTCTCTCAAGGCTGGCCTACAGCATAATCTCGCATGATGAACTTCACTGCTGTGGAGAAATAAACTGGTAAAGTGTTTATTTTCTGTGAACTAAGTACATTGATCTGCCTTTTTCCCTTCAATATTTGCTATGCGGTGACATTAAAGTCTGCAGGGGGTGGGTGAATTCTCCAGGTGGTATGTTCCAGGGCCTTCAAAGGCACAGTAACCAAATATCCAAGGTACACAATGATCTATTCACTGTGAATCCCTTCCATTGTCAGCAAAGACAAAAGGCTCTTCTCTTAAGTACAGCTTTGGTTTTGAATGTTCAGATTTTACCTCTTGCCACTGGCAAGGAATTGACTCTTGAGTCCTTGCACCTTTGGCAATGAGAGAGGTTAGACTATGAGAATCTCTAACCAGAGAGTTTGGTTCACACACTGTGAGTTGAGGCGCTGGGATTCTTAAACAGTGGGCCATGATCATTTAAGGGGTTGGTGAAGTAGAATTCAGGGAGATCCATAAACTTAGATGGTTAAAAAAAAAATAAAAAAGGACATCTTTATTTTTGCTAATCTCTGGAATTTAGCATTCCTTTTTTTATAAATGCACAAAACAAATCACAATAATATTAGTATTACTTATGACTTTGTCACCAGTAAAATCATGGGTATTTTCATGTCATTTCACTGTTGTTTCATACATCTCCAATTATTACACTCATTATTACTTGGAATTATGGTAATTATTTGACCTGCTACAAGATCTTGTTATTTTATGCATTAGTGAGGAAGTGCATAGCATAATGAAATACTTTGATAACTGTATTTCAGTATATTGGTTTCCTTTGACATATTATGTGCTATATTTTGTTCTTTTTAAAAACATTATTCTGAGAAGGGGTCCACAAATGACTTTTCCACATGTGTTAGAGGGTTCCATGGCACACACACCCTCTCCTGAACTCAAGTAGGACCCAGTCTTTAAAGCAGACATTAAAAGCTGGGCCCTCCACACAGTGAATTCCATAGTGGGTTGGCCTCATGCGTGTCTCTACACATGAGGGAGAGAAAGAAAAGGCAAACATATGTCTCCAGACCCAACAATGAGGATTTAACAAAAGAACTTCTCACTTGTCCACTCTTTAGACATGCTTAACAAATGTTAGCATTTGCAAGACAAAAATTCGTATTTTCTCTTCAATGATTTGCAGTAGAGCTCTAAAATGATTCCATTAAGAAGAAAATAAACCCCACAAACAACTTCTCCAATTTCTCCAGATGCTGGCCAAGATTGTTTGCCATTGAATCACAGTTGATAGGGTAAAGAGAGGCTGATAACGAACTATCTGTATTGACCAGTTTTTGCACCAAGGGTGGAAGGAGAGAGAACAGCCATGAGAAGTTCAGATAATACAAGACAACGTAGGGTGACATTTTTTTTAATTAAAAAAAAAGTTTTATTTATTTTTGAGAGAGAGAGACAGACGGAGAGACAGACAGCGTGAGCAGTGGAAGGTCAGAGAGAGAGAGGGAGACACAGAATATGAAGACAGGTTCGAGGCTCTGAGCTAGCTGTCAGTACAAACCCACAAAGCATGAGATCACGACCTGAGCCGAAGCCAGACACTCAACCAACTAAGCCACCCAGGTGCCCTGGGTGACATCTCTTAAATTAAGGAATCCACTAAGAGAACTGATACCTATAAATGTCATAGAGGCAAATTAGAAAGTCCTTTTGTTTTCACTAGCCCTCATGATAAAGGAGGAGAGTAGTTTAAAGCAATGGCTCATCAGAATTATCAATACCTGAAATTCTAAAAATAAAAACAAAAACTCCAATCTTGAAATTCTGCTGAACTCTTGTGTTCATGTAGAATCTAGCACTAGAAGGAATGCTGGGAGAAACAGGACTACTTACAATTCTCAAAAATATAAACCTCAGCATCTGGCTTGCAAAGGACAAAATACTCCTTGAAAGAAAATATGTAAAATATTATCAATTTCATAGGCACTCAGAGAGAAGTATTGAGAATATAGCCCTATAAAAAAGTTGGGAGACATAGAGATAAAAAGACGAATAGACAGATAATTTGGTAACATCTAGATCTGTTATATTTCAGATACTATATTAGTTTTTGAAATACATTTATCAGGGTGCCTGGGTGGCTCAGTCAGTTAAGCCTCTGTCTTTGGCTTAGGTCATGGTTTTACGGTTCTGTGCTGACAGTTCAGAGCCTGGAGCCTGCTTCAGATTGTGTGTCTCCCTCTCAATCTGCCCCTCTCCAACGTGCACTCTGTTTCTCTCTCAAAAATAAATAAACTTAAAAAAGTAATAAA
Source organism: Suricata suricatta (assembly GCF_006229205.1). Lineage (NCBI taxonomy): Eukaryota > Metazoa > Chordata > Mammalia > Carnivora > Herpestidae > Suricata > Suricata suricatta. The sequence continues at coordinate 77,847,712 of NC_043701.1, read as the reverse complement.
ATATATTTATCATTTATTTCTCTCAACGTTTCTATGCCCAAGTTTTTCAGACAGGAGCAAGTTTAAAGAATGAAATAACTTGACTAAGATGATAGAATTAGTCAGTGGAATTTAAACTCAGGTTTTTTATGACCCCCAAAGACACTATGCCATTATTTCAAGTGGTTCCAATTATCAAAAAAAAAATCACTGTGATTGAATCCTTAAAGCCCAAGAAGTTGCTATAGGAGTTGAAAGATCAAATTTCAAGTCAGGAACATAAATGGCAATGTGATAACAGGTTACATATTGATAAAAGAACCTTTATAATAACAAACAAAATTGCTTCTTATATGCAGAAAGTCAAATGGTCTTGTCCATCTATTTTAATCAATAACTTAAGTAAATATAAAAGCAAGCACCTGGAATTTAAGAGTTCCTTGGTTATTTCATTTGCCAACATAGTAGTTTCCTGTACCTGTTAGAATGGGAAACTCTCGTCTCTGTTCACTATTTATAGAAAACAGAAAAACATGTCTAGTGCACGAGACCAGATTTTGTTGTGTTAAAAGTGCATTTCTGTGTCAACTGCCATCCCGTACCCTCTGTATCTGCAGAGCATCCAGGGTTAGAGCTGAGGCCATGATCACAGTTATCAAAAATTAGGAATAAAGTAACAAAAGACAATCTCAAGGTCATGCTACAATATCCATCAGGGAATTGCTGCTTTTCATGATCCATATGCCTCTTCCCCTTACCAGTAAAGCCATGATGAGATAGTAAATGTATGTTAGCCTTTTAAAAAGTAAGTTCTCTACATCAAATCACAGGAAGATATTGTAGTCTACAAGCTACAGACATTATATGCCACTTTGGGATGATGTCCAAGTCCTTATCCAGACCTAACTTTCTCTGATTCCAGGAAGTTAACAATAGCTAAGATAGAAAAGTCTTCAATAGGGTCTTCATAAGGTCCTGGAGCTGTCAGAACTTAAAGGGTCCTTGACTTGAGTTTGGTTATGTGAGACTACTCCTGGGCTCTTTTCATGCTGCTGGAGTTATTCAGTAAGTATGAATTACTAAGACAAGTTACAGGATTTCAAAGTCCAAATAAATAACTTATGATCAGAAAATTCAATTTGTTCGTGAGGTGGAGAAAGGCATCCTGCCATTAAGCAGTCAGATGGAAAACATGCAAACCACAGTTTGTGGAAGAGAAAAGAACACAGAAACCCAGGCAAGTGCAGGAAACATACTCAGCAAAGTCAGTGTGTCTATTATAAATGTGGGAAGCAGGAGCCACAACACTGACTGAAATTCCAAACTGTGAAATAACCAGCAACATCACTCACAGGCCAATCCCTCCAATGGGGAGAACTGAGGGGTCTACAAGATTCACTCATGAGATGGGTTTGGAAAGAAGACTCTAATCAAGTGAAAATGCTCTCTGGGGTCAGGCATGGCCATGTGCCAAATTCCAGTGACAGGCAAAGACAGCACAAGGCACAATTTGACCGGGCCAACTTTTCCTATTAAGCAAAAAGTTAATGGGGCAGCTGGGTGGCTGTCAGTTAAGTGTCTGACTCTTCATATCAGTTCAGGTTGTGATCTCACAGTCATGAGATTGAGCCTCCCATTGCCTCCCACCTGCATAGGGCTCTGTGCTGAGCACAGAGTCTCCTTGGGATTCTCACCATCCCTTGCTCTGTCCCTCCCTCACTCGCACTTTCTGTCCCAAAATAAATAAACTTTTAAAAAAAGTTAATATCTTCTGTAGGAATAGAATAAAATCTCATATTAAAGCACACATTAATAAAACAAAGCCTTTGTTGCAAAGGATCTCAGAGAATTGCTGTGAATTCTGTAGTAGCAAAAATAATATTTGCATTAAGAATCACATGTATATTGAAAAATGGCTATTACCTAAAGCAAAATCTGACTGCTTTTTGCTGCCTTTTTATTCTGGTGTCACCTCTTTTCCACATCAAGGAAACTATGGTATGTAAAATCAGACCCCATAATTCTGCTATTGTTTTGGCATCTCTTGTAATATTAAGGTAGTATAATCAGGGCCACTATTAGCCCAATTGCTACTTTCATGCAAATTTGAAAAAGAACTCCCTTTCTTCCAGGCGGATGCAGCCCTATGTTGAAGTATGCAGTTTGGCAAACAGAATGTGAGCCGGATTTCAGTCTCATTCACTCTCAATTGGATGACCTGATCCAGGTGCAACATTCTTTCAGTCTCTAGAGGGTGGGATCTGCTACATACCGGGTTCCATTATACATTAGTGGGTGCAGCAGATGCTGTTGGGGCCTGGTCATATGCCCTCAATCACTTGGGAGGTCACCTGCAGCTTCAGGGTTCAGTTTCCTGTATAAGCTAAGACTTCTTACCTCAAGCTCCTGCAGCTCTCTGCTTGAGGGCTTTTCCTAGCTTCAGAGGCATGCTAGACAAGGCAGGAATTAATGTCCAAAGGCAGTCTTTAAATTAGAGAGGGGTGGCATGGAGTTGGTGGGTACATTCCCCAGCCTCATCACCCCGAGGTGAATCAAACTGAGGTACATCTGTGTGGTGTCTCAAGACAGCTTCAGCAAGACTGAGCCCAGTGGGCCAGAGTGGCCGTATGTTTATCAACACACTGTTGACTTTTTTTCCTTTCTTGTTCCATTTCTTCATTCTGTCTCCTTGTTTCCTGGGATCGCCTTCCAAATCCTTGCACCCAAATCCTTCTCTCTGAGGCTGCTTTTGGAGGAGCCCAAAATAAGATAATGGGCTTCCTCACTATAATTCTAACTCTTGGTTTAATGTGCCTGCCAATGTTTAGAGCTTTAAATCTAAGTTGATCAGCATATAAAGTTCTTCATGAATGGAAGTACTCTTTCACAGATCAGATAACTTTAAGAAAGGAACAAACCACACTATAAAGAGAAAAGAAGCAAACTGGTCATCCAGAGAACGTACAATGAGAAATTATTTCCACGACTGTGTTAAAGAAAATGTATTTAAAGGAAAAGCAAACCACCTATCCTGGCAATGTCAGCAGGGGAGGAAGAGCAGGGAGAAAACTGAATGACTGTGCTGATTAGTGACTATGTAATAGAGAAAAGTCTTCGGGTTTAGTGTGCCTATCTTACATGGAAGTTTATGAAGACAGAATGTATAAAGGGGCAAGAATACAATTCTTTTACCCTTACTGCAAGAGCTTGTTGGAGAAAGAGAAGCAAATGGGCATGGGGACAGACACAGTACTGAACAGGTGCTGCTCATCCATCCACCAAGTTTTGAAGGTAGTCCCCAAAGGCGGGGACTCACTCAAGCATTTCTAAAGCCCTTAGTATACTGGTATATGCTGAGCACAGTGGTGGGCACTGCCTGATGGGGGACCAAGAGAGAACTGGACATAAACTTTGTCCACAAGGAACTTGGAGATTAGTGAAGAACATAAGATATACCAAGGCATTTGGCACAGGCCAAAATAACAGTCCAGAAAAATAACTGTCTACTAGGCTGTAAGACCCCGGAGACCAGGGCTGTATTTTCTAAATCATTATATGGCCTATAGGACAGTACCCTGAATATGGTAGGTGCTCAGAGATGTGTGGTGTTTGAGTAACCCAAAGAAGAATCTTATTCTGTAACACAAAATTAAATGGAAAGGCAGAAAAGGCAAAAAGACATTGTGGCTGGGGGAATATGGGGAGGCTTCATAGAAGAAGGGGAATTGGAGCTAACAGTTCCAAAATAACATATACGCAAGTAAAATGGATTGTGTTGAATTTTCCTCTGCTCGTTGGCAGAGATTTGTGCTTAGGTTTGGAGATTTGTCTATTCTTCTATCTCTCCTTACTATTTAATGGATGCATATCCAACTTTGACCTGTTAATATTTTTTTAAATGGTTTGCTGTTAAGACATTCTACATCGGAGCCTTTTCATCTCTTCACATCAATGGAAGGATATTATTTCACTGCTTTTACTGCAGCCGAGGGACCATTGTCAGTTTATTTTTCATAGTTGTTCAGAGATACACTTACAAACACAAAAACTCATTTGAAGCTGAGAAAAAAAAAAAAGGGAAAAATGTGCCCTATATGGGAAAGCCAAGCCTCCCAAAGAGGAGAGGCTGCCAAGTAGATTTAGGTCTTAATTTGTGATTCCTCTTCTTCCAACTTACAGCACCCTACTTTTTCACACCCTCGCTCATTTTGCCTCTGCTAGTAATCACACCAGGCACTCTGTGTATGACAGGGGAGCAGCACAGGTTTCTGTGGAAGACCTTAACTTAGGGGAACCCTTGGAAAAGCAGTAGTCCCTGTAGATCCAACAGGATCAGCATCTGCCAGGTGGATAGATTAACTTTTCATTAATTGGCCAACCATATGAAATTGCCATTTCTGTCAGTTGGCAATCTGGGTCAACAAATGGTTGAACAGCAGCAGTTTTCCATGGTTCAAACTAATAGTTTTGCAGGACAACTAGTATGTAAGCTAAGAAATAAAAATGAATAAGTAAATCTTAAAGCTTTTATTCTCTGATCTCATTTCTGACCTTGAAATATGTCCACATAGCAGGGAGGTGCTGCATGAAAATTCCTAGTAAGTCTAATGAAGACACCACAGGCAGAGTAGATTTAAATTATCTCAGTCCATGAACAAGGATGGGCACGCAACAGAGAACATGCCTGTTCTTAGCCCAACCTAATGGTCACGCCTCTCTGGACTCCTCCCAGTGGTGCTGCCAGAAAGCTGATTCAAGTTCCTGCCCCAATGTGACCAGCCAACTTTTCTGTCTCCCACTCTTACTTTTGGACACAGGGAAATCCTTTTATTTTGGTCTCTTCCTAGGCATCTCCAAGCTACTTTGCTTCTCCCACCTACTCACATAATCCCATCTCTTCCCTTTAGCTCTCCAGGAAACTTAGGTTCTAAAGGTTTAGGTTTTTGCTAAATGGATAGCCTTGGAGACTTTCTGCTTACTAATTATAAAATAAACCTCCCCTGGGGCAAGGGCAGTGGGAGGAAAAAAGGAGGAAAATGTAATTAATATCACAAATTGTTTAGCCACAGGAGAATTTATGGTAGGGTGGTAAGGGTTAGAAATATATAAGAGCTTCTCCTTACTAATGTTGCCTGGGTCAAACTAATTCTCTTGATACCTTAGAGCACTTTAAGACCAACAGAAGATCCTAGAATCACTTTCCTCCAGGTCCTCTTCCTCTGGGAAAGCAAATTAGCATGGCCTGCAGTCACAAAGGAAGGACAAAGGCTATTGTGGGTTTGTAGAACAGATTTGGGTTGGTTCCCACCGACCGAACTGATTCATGACAAATAATTCTGACAAAAAGCACAGCAATCATTTCCAGACATTTAGGATCAGAACAGGGCAGGCCAAAGGAACTTCCTCTCTGAGCCCTGAGATACAGTTCCCAATTTGCATTTCTTAAGCCATTCAAAATTTTGTTTCAAGACTGCTTCAGGCTCTTTGCTGCCCATTCACAAGTGGGTGGCACTGGTTTATGTTTAACTGAGTTTTGTTGTTGTTGTTATTGTTTTTACTTGACTTTCTTTTGCCCAGGTACCTGGGTGATTGCTTTGGCTTTTTAAAAAGCCACTTTCAGAAACCTTACCTTTCCAGGCACCATTGACAGCAAATATTTCAAGCCTGAGTCAGAGAGCCACTATCTTTGGGGGGGGGGGGGGGGGGGGGGGTTACCATGGTGAGGACTTGTCTTCACTGGCATTCTCTCCTGCATGAGATCCAGCCAAGGAAGCATCTAAATGGATGAGCTGGAGAACACTCTTGATGCACAAAGGAAGTGGAGTTTCAGCCAGGCCTACCGAAATTCCATGCAAAGGTGCACTTGGATGATTTAGAGAAGACAGTAAGCAACAGAAAGTAAAAGCCTAGCTGACATACCTCTGTTCCAGAATGGTCTATTAAGCAATGTTGTTCTCTGACATCATCTTGGAAAAGTAGACTAAAGGACTGCACCAGAGGAATATGTATCAATGACAAAAACTTTACGCTGGATAAGAAATGAGAGATAGTAAAAGTGGACTAAAGTATCCTATGGAGTTAGGAAGCAATAAAACGTGTGAATAAATCTTCATTTAGGATGGGACTCTCAATGCCAAGAAAAAACAAACAAACTTGCAGCTCACTGAGTTAGGACATGTTCTTTTCTTAGTTCCTCAGTGTGTAAGAGGAGTGAAGAGCTTCCTGGCTTGTTGGGAAGAAAAAGCTTCAGAGTGAAAGAAAAGGGGGCAGGCTTAGGCTTGTTGGTGGGGCTGAGCTATGAGCAGATGAAAAACTAAAACAATAGTCACAATGATGAAATACTTCCAAATGGCCTCAGAAGGACTTGGAACAAGGCCCCATCTGTACTACCTGACCATTTAATCTCTGCGTGTGATACAAGAACCCAAATGAATTTTCTTCTTCCACTCTGTGCAAAAGGTTGTAAAGGTCGAAAGATAGCAGTGAATGGCACCTTACCTCATAAATGTGGAACTGAAAGGTGTTGAAAAACCAGAGGGAAGTTTTTTTGGTTTTTGTTTTGACATTTAGTACCACAATCATACAATGTCAACCTTGAGGTCACAGGTTTAGCAAGCTTTTCCACTTACAGGAAAAAAAAAAAAAAGATATTTAGGGGGAACTTAACCTCTCCTCCTTTTTTTAACCAAGAGCCTTTAAGTAATTTTTCATAGTACTATGAGTTCTGGGGCCATTTTCAAACCTTGAGCTGACTCTTTTTCCAAAATGGTGTGGGCAACTTTTTCTCCTCAGAGGCTAGCTCAGGTAGGATGTACTTCTTAGCATTGTTTCACTGCTGAAAGGGAGCTTGTCTTTGAGCTTAGGAAGGGATGATAAGACTAGAAACCCACAACCCAGAGCAGAACACAGATCTCACTTCAGTCATCGCCCTTCCTCTTACCATCAGAGTTTGGACAGTCTGACAGACACTGAAATTTTCCTAGAGAAGTTCATTCTCAAATATAGATAGAACATCAAGAGACTGGAGATGCTTACTGTGGAAAGAACATGACCCTATAAACATAGGAAATTAATAAAAGGGATATTTTAACAAGTGGTAAAACTAGATAGCTTTTGTTGTTTATTTGCTCTTGTACAAAAATGACAACTAGGAAAATGAATCAAAGTTCTGGCTGGGCCTCAGAAAATACTTTTGATGGGTCACTCTACCCCTCTCATTCATGACTAGCTCCTTGTTCACACTTATGTGTTGATATTTTAAAAATTGAGATATAATTGACGTATAACATTAGTTTCAGCTGTATAATATAATGATTCAATATACGTATATATTGCAAAGTGGTCATTGTGATCAGTCTAGTTAACACCCATCACCATGCAGTTACAAATGTATTTTCTTGTGAGGAACATTTTTAAGATCTACTATCTTAGCAACTTTCAAATATACAATACAGTACTACTAACTATAGACTCCTTTCTTTCTGTATCACATGGTGCCCAGTTCCCATGAAGGAGAGTGAGGGCTTTACTTAGTAGCTCCCCTTAATTTTCTCAACAACTGAGATGTTATAATTACTTTTATCAATGGTTAGGACCATGCAGGAGAAAGTTTTTATTTTCAGTTGAGAACTGACACATTTTCATAAATCCCAGGCCCCAGGAGCTTCTTCAGATTTCAGACTCTGTAAATTAATTTTATCAAAACAAAGAAGCGGGAGAAGAAAGCCAACATCCTCGTGGAACCATTGTGTCTTACGTGTTTATAAACGAATCCAAAGGCAGTGAGGTTTGTTTCTACCTTCCCCCTACCTCACCATTTCAGACTCACATGCTTTTGCCCTGGGGCCAAATTTGGGGTGGGGTTGGGGAGAGAATGGATGTCAGAGGAGACAGACATTTTATTTTACATTCACACAAATCTCTTCTTCAAATTTCATTACAGGCATGTGAGCTCTCCAGGCAAGAGAAAATTTTGAATGAACTCAGCTTTTAGTGACCAGGAGTGGAAACATAAAAAGAACTATTCAGCCTCTCTGGTTTCAGAGATAAGTACAAAGGGTAACTGGCATTAAGTCTGTAGTAATAGCTGTTCTAAGTACTGACCATGATTTGAATCTCCCGATAACTGATTCTGGGGAGGCTAGAATATTTATCAAGCCATTAGGAGAGGCTGTTTCTTGCTGATAAGATGACTACAACTGATGAAGTCCACCTGAAGACGCAGATGAGGCTGGGCTGACTTTATAGCCATTCGCAGAGAGAGCAAAAACTGTTCCTCTTAAGAACAGCATGACTCATTAATCAGCAAAATTATCTGTCTCCTGGGGTGAGCCTATACAATCTTCACGAATCATGGTTGGTGAACACCCTGGCACATAAGGTGACTGGATACTAACTACACTTAGACTTTGCCAGAAAGTCAGTTTCCCTGATTTGGAGGCCAAGGAAATAGGGATGTGAGTTATTAACCTGTGGATCTCACTTTTCAGAAAAATATCTTACACTGAATTATGAGGTGCCAGATATGTGATTATCTTATGCTTAAAAAATTAAATCACTCCTATAACTTGAGGGCCTTATTTTGGTTCATTACTATAGTGGGTAAAGTTGCAATACAGGCAATTTATTAACTTCAAAAACAAGGAGCAATAAAGCAGCAGTCACTTGCATTTTATTTTACCTCTCTGTAAAACTTTCCAGCTATGTGTAACTTCAGTGCCAGCTTTTATACTTGGTTTTTAAAAGAATTACACATTGACTATTTCACACTTAAAATACATGACTTAAACAGCTTTTGCAATTTAAACTTGTTTTTCTAGGTAGATTCAATTTTTTAAAAATGTCTATTTATTTTTGAGAGATAGACCATGAGCAGGAGAGGGACAGAGGACCACAGAATGGATAAGCAACCTGCATCTGTAAGGCTGCTGCTGCATGGATAGCCTGAACCTCTTCCTTAGAGACCCCACTCCTAGCCCTCAGAGGGTGGCTATGCCTGGGAAACAGTATCAGCTCCAGAAGGCTTGGGCTTTGGTTCAGAGGCAGCAAAAGCCAATGAGAAAAATCTTTCTTCTTTTCTGATGTGCCTTGTTCTGACACATTTCAGACACTAGATACACCAGATTCTCAGTTTGGGGCTTGCTTGAGAGCCTAGCCCTTACACTGGCACTAAACAGATAAAATATTAAGCACCAGTGTGCTCCCCAAATCATTAGCAGCTAGTCCACAGGTAATGAATTCAGCCCTAGGCTATTTGGGGCCTGTTGTTTTTATTTCCTACCCATAGTATGCACTTTTCGGTAATGAACTCTCCCTGCACAAAATGAAGAATATACACTGTGCCCCCAGAAGGCTTGGAATGCCTCATTTCTGCCAGAAACGATGGCCCTGAGGGCTCTAAACCCTCCACCAGGAGCAGGGAGGGAAAAAAGACAGTCACATAGCTGTCTAGCCTTGCTGACTGGCTGGATGAGAAAACTTTATTTCTTAAATCAAATTACTGATTTGAAACAATTTAGATTATTATAATAGTCTGTAAAAATAGATCAAAATTAAATGGCACAAATTTTTCCCCTTCCATAATTATTTTAAATCCCTTCATTAGTTGACCATTATTTTTATTTCTTACACTAACCCTAGGAAGCTGGTGGCTTTGACTCCTACCATTTTTGAGCTCCTGTTGGAGTAGATTTCCAGAGGTGTCCTGCTAAGTGACAGATTTTGAAGTTGGTCTTAGTTTCCTGGTCTGGTATTGAAATTTTCAAATTCCTAGCAGTCTAACCTTAACAGTCCCCTAAGGAAAAAAAAAATCAAATGAGGAAGAGCAATTCACTTTACATCAGTCTACACAAATATTTTTAGCGAAAGGGATAAGCAAATTTCCAATTTAGACAAGGTATCAGCTAGACAGACAAATTATGCAACCCAAAGTGAGTTGCTGAATTGTAAGGCTTTGGAATGGCATAAGTTCCATTCATTAAACTATCAAAGAAACTTTGTTTCATGTACATTTGTGATCACGGGTGTTTGTAGGGGGGTGAGTTATATTACCAGAATATTGCTTATTGCCCTTTGGAATATAAATATCATACAGTTTAAATACAAGGTATTATTTGAAACTTGTTTCTTGGCAATAGACTCATGAAGTCAGCTACTAGTTATTTCCTGCCTGGCCTTTACAAAGGCTGTATTGGTCTTTTAGTTCAATGCTCTGAATCATAGTGAGGGACTGTAGTGATTGTGTTTAAGAAATTATCTTCAAATGTGCAAAACAGTAAGTTAAGTGGGGAGTGAATTTGGCTATTTGATCTTTAAATCCAGAAGAATATAGCAAAAAAAAAAAAAAAAAAAAGGAAAAGAAAAAAGAAAGAAAAAGAAAAAGAATGAGGGTTAAGGATGGGGAGAGAAAATAATTCTCCTCTAATGTAATATATTGATACATCCCTTTCAGTATGAATATTATTATGGCTAAAAGCTGAGCAGGGTCAATGTAATATGGCAGAACTGTTTAACAAGTCTGGGAATGAATTTGTTTTCAGAGATTACCAGGTATCAGGACAGTTTCTATTATGACTGAAAACCCAACCCAAACTGATTCAAGTCAAGAGGAAATGTATTTGCTGATGTAAGCAACCATTCCAGGCAAATCTGCTTTCAGGCAAGGCTCTACTTAGCAGGGATACCAGGACCCAGTGCTCCACCTCTGGCATGGCTCTGTTTTCTGTTATGTGTTGGATTCATTCTTGGGCTTCATGGGTTTCAAGGGAGTTAAAGCAACTATTTCATCTCATTATGCTCAACTTAAACTGTAGAGGTTTCACTAAGTTTCATGGCATCTCACCATCTCTGTGGCTAGCAGAAGCTTAGGTTCCGGCTGGGGGCCTATGCCACATGACATCTATGGAGTTGAGTGCAGAGTAAGTTCTGCCCTTACCTGTGTGGAATGAGAAGGGAGGAGAACAAAAACTCAAAACAGAATGGGGAACTGTTAAAGAAAAGAGGGTGAATGGATGCCAGAAGGCCAAAATCCTATTTCTTTAACACAGCATGATCATTAGTGGCAGTAATAAAGGGAAAACACATTGGCTTTTTATAGCCTTGGTACATTGCGTTTCCTCTTTCGTCTGCCTGGAATACATTCCCCCACCTCTCTGAAGAAACAACTTCCCGACACCTTCACTGTATCCCACATACTTAACATTGTGTATTTCCTTTATGTAACTTTTCTCAGTTTGAAATTACTGAGTTTATATACTTGTCTATTCCCTGTGTCTTCCCACTAGAATTATTCTCCTTCAAGACAAGGGCCTTGTTTATATTACTCACTTCCAAAGCCTCTGCATCTAGAACAGTGTCTGATACATAAAGAATCAATAAATGTTTGTTGAATAAATGTTTGGGATACAGAGAGAACAAAGTGTGTTAGAGATAACACCGCCCATCTTGTCAAATAAAGACACCTATGTGAACCACTGCCCCTTCAGGCAGAGGTGCTGGCAGCCTGGCGACACCTATGGACCCTCCTAAGAATATTTTAAAATGCATCCAAAAACACACTGGGTTTTCAATCAAAATTATCTAGGAATACAGTCATTAAATTAAACATTAGTAAAGTCGTAATACATGTGTTTCTTTATTAATAGTCAAAATAACAAAAATTTAGTGATGCACCTAATAAATAACATGATTTTAAAGTAATGCTGACAATAAACAGTATTTCAAGATAACAGCAACACCTATAATGTGATACGAAATATTTGTGATTTCTGGCACATTGGTAACAACGTCACAGATGTGCTCAGACTACTGTAGCTTGCTGCCTACTATTGTAATGGGAGGAAATGCTAAACTTAATTAGAGGTTAGTGAAAATGAAGATAATTTTTCCCCCATCTAAGATTATGGATCTCTGAATTCTATCTATAGACCTCTTGGGTAGGGGCTGTGGATAAAAAGGTATAAACATTTAGTTATAAAATAAATAAGCTCTGGGGATGTAATATACAGCATAGTAACTATAGTTAATAATACCATATTGTATCCTGACAGTTGCTAAGAGAGTAGGTCTTAAAAGTTCTCATCCCAAGAAAAAATCTGTAACTATATGTGAGGATGGATATTAACTAGACTCATTATGTTAATAATTTTGCAACATATGCAAATATTGAATCATCATGTTGTACACTTGAAACTAATACAATGCTGTATGTCAAATATATCTCAATTAAAGAAGAATTCCTGGACTAAGGGCTTCAGCACTCCACAAATGGGGCAAGATTGAGAATTAACATTAGAGCAATCAATAGTAGAGCCTAAATCTGTTAATTACCTAGTTATGACAGTATTATTTCTCTCTCTCTCTCTCTCTCTCTCTCCTCCTCCTCCTCCTCCTCCTCCTATTCCTCTTCCTCCTCCTCCCTCCCTCCCTCCCTACCATCTGTGTATGAGCTATTAGGAAACTATATATTTCTGATCAATAAAGGTGATTTAGTTCCCATTTGAATATAATTTTCTTGCCCTCATACAGTAAGTACTGAATTAAAGGACTCCTTAAGTACTGCTAAGGAAAAATAACCTGACGAGGTAACTGTACACTACTGTTGTTACCATTTTGGTTCTGTAATAGGAGAGAGAACAAAAATTCATAGAATGGATGCTCCTATAGGGATACACTGTTTAGCTGAAGTGTGTCAAGACCTACAATATACGCAGGGAAGAGTTTAGGACATTAGATAATTATTCTCTATAACATGCTCACACATCACATTTTCCTTCTGCATAAGGAAAAGAATCCATTTATCATGAGTTTTCCTTTCTCCTGTAAATAATAAAATACAAATCCCAGTGGCTGTGGTGCAATGCATTTACCTCTCTGACCTCATGTTTTATGGTAATTTCTTTATTTCTCTCTCTGTAGCTTGTACTAAATTCCATAGGGGAAGAGATTTGCTCACTCGGTTACTGCTAATGTGAAATATGTAAAGGGGTGAACATCACAGATTTCATTCTTTATCCTCACTCTTGATTTTAAAAAATCATCATCCAACAAAGGTGGGGCCCAAAAGAGAAACAAGAACTCAGGAGATACACAGAAAGCCACCTGTGCTCCTCTCCAAACTAGAAGATGAGGCCGAGTGAGTGAATGCATCCATTCCAATGAGGATCTCAAAGAGATATTAAACATTTATTTTCTACTCTGACTCAAGGACAAACTGTGACCCTCACACAAACTTTTTCTTGATTCTTCTAAAGTATCATTAAGAATTTAGTGACAGGGGCACCTGGGTGGCTCAATGAGTTAAGCAACTGGCTTTGTCTCAGGTCATGATCTTATGGTTCATGAGTTCAAGCCCCACATCAGGCTCTGTGCTGACAGCTCAAGGCCTGGAGCCTGCTTCAGATTCTGTGTGTCTCTCTCTCTCTGTCCCTCCCCTGCTCATACTCTGTCTCTGTCTCTCAAAAAAATAAAAGAACATTAAAAAGAAGAATTTAGTGACATAGTTATAACTTAAAAAAATTTAAAACATTGTGAAATGTAGTCATTTTTAATATAAAGTTTGCACTCTCAGGTGTTATCTTTTTTTTCTGTTTTTTTTTTCTTTTAATTTACTTTAAGAGACAGAGAGAGACAGCGTGAACAGGGGAAGGTCAGAGAGAGAGGGAGACACAAAATCTGAAACAGGCTCCAGGCTCTGAGCTAGCTGTCAGCACAGAGCCCGATGTGGGGCTCGAACCCATGAACTGCTAGATCATGACTGAGCCGAAGTCGGACGCTCAACAGACTGAGTCACCCAGGCGCCCCTCTCAGGTGTTTTCAACAATACATATTCCAGCAAGAACAGGACCCTTATGGGAGACTATATGTGATCTCCCTCTCTGGTGTCCAGACATGGTTCTGAGTCAACTCTCTCAGAATCCACTACTTTGTGGTAAGCAGGAAACTGATTACCTTCAGTCATTCATGTTGCCAGAGAGTCATAATTCTAAGCTTCCCACAAAGCCTGAGGCTCTCTTGCCAATGGTCTAGAGCAGCCTCTTCCTCAGGAGAAGGATGAGGAATGAAGTGGGAATAGATTTCCATGAATCTCTAAATAATCACTATGTATTTCAGGAAATAGCCTGAAATGGCAAAATGTGGTTTCTGTGGTGGTTGTGTTTGTGGTAATGAAAAATTGACAAGTTTCACGACCACCAGAGCAGTATCACATTTGATGTAATATGAGGTTTATGCTAAGTGAAATAAGTCAGATAGAGAAAGACAAATACCATATGATTTCACTCATATGTAGAATTTAAAAACCAGAACAAGGAAAAAAGGGAAAACCCCCCAAACAGACTCTTAACTGTAGAGGACAAACTGATAACTATCAGAGGGAAGGAGGTGGGAGCAGAGACGGGTGAAATAGGTAATGGCGGATTAAACGCACACTTATCATGAGGAGCACTGAATAATGCACAGAACGGTCAAATCACTACACTGTACACCTGAAACTAATAGAACACTGTATGTTAACTATACTGGAATTAAAATAAAACTCTATGTTTAAAAAACCATAACATGAAAGAGTATCTATATTTTATTATTATTTTGTTCTGAAACTTTTTATACAAAAAAAATTTTTTCCCCTGACTCAGGCAACAACATCAATTCTTGGCTTGATGACATCTCTTTAGCATATTATTAATTGTGAAAAGATAATTCCGTTAGTTCATGCTGAAAATACAGAAATTAGGTAAATGTCTTAAATGTTATTTTCCATGATTGAATAATTAGGTTGAAGCTTTAATACTCACAGTGTTAGAGTTTATTGAACTTCTCTTAAGCCCTATAATAAATGAAATATCTCTGAACTTAGATATCAATAAAATATTTTTCCATTAAAATGCATTGAGAAGTGGAAACAGTGGAGAATTTCTCAATGTGATTCAGTTTATGCTGTATGAAGCAGAATGTCAGATCTTTATATACTAACAACTTCAAAAGTTACCATGGAAAATTAAATTATAGCAGAAATTTATAAATTCTGGTGAGTATAAAAGGGTACTAGAGAAGGGAAGAAGTAATTTGGATTTGGTAAATAATTTGATCTTTAAATTCTTTGAAAATAATTTTTAAATATAAACAGTGTCTTGGCTCTTTAAAAGTAGTTTCTATTTTAAAACTGTTGTAGGGAAATTTGGGTCTTATTTTTTTAAATTCTTAATTAAAAATCTTTTTAAAGTTTACTTATTTTTGAGAGAGAAAGAGAGAGAGAAATAAAGAGCAAGTGGGGGAAAGACAGAGAGAAAGGGGGAGAGAGAATCCCAAACAGGCTCCACATTGTCAGCACAGAGCCCAATGCGAGGCTCAATCTCACAAACTGAGAGGTCATATCCTGAGCCAAAATCAAGAGTTGAACGATTAACCAACTGAGCCACCCAGGTACCTCAATTCTTAATTTTAATTCATAAGTAGTAGAACCTACTTCTTTTTTTTATTATTTCTTTTTTATTTTTTTGCATTTTTTGTAACTATTTTTTTTTAGAATATAACACTATTTTTTTAACATATGCAATTATTTTCCATCATTTACAATACAGTAGTTACAATGACACTCCAAATGGATAAGCAAAGTAAAAAATCAGAACCCCAACTTCTATTTCATGTAATTAGACTTATATAGAAATTAGAAGGTTAAGTAACAACTAGTAAATCACCTAATTTCACAGCTATCTGAAGTGGCAATCATTATATAGCAGCTTATCTATGATACATTCAAGATAAATGATACAATTCATTACTTGCCCATAAGCTAAAACACAGCCTGCTTAATACCTTTTCTTAAATTCCACCTCAAAGACTTAATCATCCATTTCATAAATAAAAGGTAGCTACTTTTTTGCATAGAACCTATTTCTAAATGATTAGTAGGTTCAAAACCTCAAAACTTTTCTTTATAACCACATAATATTCTATAAAAATCTTGGTTATCTCATGAATTCAATTTATAAACTCATTCTAAACAATCATAGATTGTTTAGTTGTCAACAGGATAGTCTTTAATTGTTGTAAAATCTTTAAACTCCATTTTATAATCACTGCAGGATGTTTCTAAATGAACCGGAAGAGAAACAAAACAATGGGACTGAGACAGTTCTCCAGGCATATGAAATACTTGTTCAGCTGTCTACACTTTCAATTAACCTAACATTTGAATGTGCAAGGGGCATCTTTTTGTGGGATTTCAGTGTCAGATTTATGAAAACAGATTCTGGGTTACCAGATGCTATGGCCAGAAAAAAGAATCAGTTTCTCTACTTTGTTGTCTCTTGTGAATTGTGAGGAACATGTTACAAAAACACCAAAATATTCCCAACTAGGCAGCTTACTAATCAATGTGTTAATGTATGTAGATGAAGAAGTGTTTAGAAAGAAACTGTGACATCATATATATTCTCCTATTAATTATTAAAACAGTTTAGAATAAAACACCAATACACACATACATAAAGTAATTAAAGTAGCTCTAGTTTGCTAGGTTTCTCCAGGGGAGTTGATTCTTTGTTTTTCAGTGTCCAGTCACCTATGAGTGATTGATTAACTGATTGATCTGGCAATACCACTCTTGGCACTTATTTTTTAGGACAGGTCCAGAGGACCAAATGCTGACTCAGTAGGCTCACTCCCACTTCTTCCCTTTCCCTGGTTCTACCAAGAACAGAAAGGAATAGAGTGACTGCATTCATATCAAATTCTCCTTGAGTACCTTTTACATGCTTGACCTCTTTGGGTGAGGGAAGGATAAAGCATAGTTCTAGTTCTCATGGAGCTTGCAGCCCCGTGAAGGGGATCAATACCTACACCTTGGGATTAGAAAGATCGGGCCTGGGGATTTGCACTTTTGATAAGCACCAGAGTTAAATGTGGTTTATGCCAAAATTTAATAATCATGATTTCAGGATGAGTTTATAAACTTCACAAGGTTTTACCAAATAACAAAGTTACCAGTAAGTCACCAGTAATCAAAAACATGTAATTTTTCTGGTGTGGGCCACTGGTTCTGAGATAATTTATTTGGTTAGATGCTCAAGAGCGACTTCATTCCCTTCTCATAGGGCAAAATAAACACTCTGAGTCATATAAGCTTATAATTTCTCCATGTATTAAATGAACAATTTTTAAATTTTTACTGAGATAAGAATGCTTGGAGCACTGATTTCTGTTGATTTCATTCAGTTAGTTCTTAAGAGACAAAGGAGATATTGCACTATGTTGAATGGAAAGCTCAACCAGCAAAGAATTTATTTTTACAACCTAAGGCCTCAGGATTATCTCAGACATCCTAAAGAATACATCATGGCCTCAACATGTTGGACAATATGTTATTAAGGATGCTGAGGAAAACTACTATAGATGCTCTTGACTTAATTATCCAAATGCTACAAAGGGGCATTTTTCACTCACAGCCATAGATGGGCACTGTTGTGAATACTGAAGTATTCAGGACCACTTAACCTAGCATGTAGGGTGTTTATATAATGATTTGCAAGCCTGACTTCATCCCAAACCAGAATCAATCCCACACTCTTAAATTAGTGTTTAGAGCAGGTGGAGAGGCAAAACCTCAGCATTTGATTCTAATGTGTGGCCAGATTGAGACCAATAGTGTTAGGCTACCTGAATGTGATACTGTTTTGTGAGTACCATTGAGTATGCTCAAAGTATGGAGTTGGGTGATGCTACAGACTTCCTTGGTCTTCTTTCAGATAGCTTTTCAAAAGTCTATTCTCTTACAATGTTCCTGTCTTTGGCAGAAAGCTTTGTCTTTTTAAAAAAATTTTTTTAGATGTTTTATTTATTTTTGAGAGAGAGAGAGAGACAGACAGACAGTGTGAGCAGGGTAGGTCAGAGAGAGAAGGAGACACAGATCCAAAGACAGGCTGCAGGGGCTCAAACCCACAAACTGTGAGATCATGACCTGAGCCAAAGTCGGATGCTCAACCGACTGAGCCACCCAGGCACTCTGGCTTTGTCTTATTGAATCTGCAGGTAGAGAAGAAGAATCCTTCATATCTTGAGACGTGGTGAGTGTATTAACTGATCTGTAGGTGCTGTGAAGTAAGCGCTCCCTGGCCTGCTGACTGCTGGGTCAACAAAGTCTTCTGCCTGCACTTTTAGGACTCTGATTTTGGTGGTAAAAGGTTTCATAACCTAAGACCTTTCTTTTGGCCAAAACATTGACCAAAGTTACATCATTCATCTACATTTATTTTATGTTTAAATATGTCTTGCAAAAAAAGGTCTTGGAATTCTAACAACAGTATGTTAGAATGTGACCTCATTTGGAAGTAAGGTCTTTTGAGAGGTTATCAAATTAAAATGAGGTCATTAGGGTAAGCCCTAATCCAATTGGACAAATCCTTTAGACAAAGCGGGGTAAGTGGACACAGAGACAAGACATACAGAGAACATTGTATGAAGATGGCAGTTATCGTGCTAAAAGTCAAGGAATTACCAGAAGCTAGAAGAGAAGCCTGGAACTGATCCTTCCCTAACACCTTCAGAGGCAGAATGGCCTTGCTAAACTAGGACTTCTAACTTCCAGAACTGTGAGACAATAAATACTTGTTGTTTAAGTCACTCAGTTTGGGGTACTTCGTTAAGGCTTCCCTAGCAGATGAATATAACTTCCCTCATTAGAGTATTTGTAAATAATGTTTTGCATTCTTACAGGTAAGTAATTTTTAATTACTTAAAATTGTAAGTAGCATACATTACATTAAAATCATAATATAATATATATTATCATATTACTAGCCCTCAAAAAATGGTATTTGATGAGATTGGCCTTGAAGGGTCAATGGGAGTTCAAAAGTCAGAGACTCTGGGGTAGGGGTGAGGCAAGGAAACATGAGAAACAAAGATGTACAAGTAAATGTAGAATGTACTCCGGAAATAAAAATAATAAACTTTGAGTGTCCACATAGGTGCTGGGGAGCATGGAGTGAAACACTATAAAGTAACAGTACTGTCACGTTGACAAGAGCCTTGAACACCAGATAGAAGGTTTTGTGCACAGCAGTGGCCGGATGGCTCAGTTGGCTGAGCATCTGACTTAGGCTAAGGTCATGATCTCATGGTTTGTGAGTTCGAGCCCAGCACTGGACTCTGCTGTCAGCACAGAGCCCACTTTGGATCTTCTGTCCCCTTCTCTCTTTGCCCCTCCTCCACTCACATACACCTCTCTCAAAAATAGTAAATAAACATTAAAAAAATAGTTTTGTGCACAAACTGGCACTTAGCAGGCCACTGGGAAATGATTGTTCTTAAGCAAGGGTGTTACGATACCAGAAATGTGTCTGAAGAGGTGCCTCCAACAGCATGTTCTGGAATAGATTAGTCTGGGGGAAAGGCTGGAAGCAGTGACTGAGCTGAGAAGTGATTGCAATCGCCCAGGGAAGTGGTGGCAGGGGTGATTCCTGGGGACAGAAAGGATGAGGTTCCAGAAGAATTACTACAAAGGAAGAGAGATATGCAGGAACTTCAGGCATGTGACAGACTCGGTGGAAATGTTTTTAGGCACATGGGATTTTCTTGCCTATTACATCACACCTCAGTGTGCCTGCAGAGCTTTCATAGTCAGAAAGACAATGAGGATTCTGTCTGACCACCAAGATCCAAGTGGGAACCCCCCCCCCATGATATTTATAACCTGGGGCATTCAGGAAATGTGACAAGGGACATGGCACTGTGTGAAACCAATCAAGCAGCTGTGCTTAGCACATCAATATCATAAGGCATGCACACATGAGCAAGAGCATTTAGAATATTTCAGTTCTACGCAAAGGCATCTGCTAAATTGACCACTTACACAATCTAGTCAGGAGTCACCTGACATATGCCTGAAGTATCTCTAAGTTACTTCCCTTCTGTACAAAACAGCCATTTGTTAGTTTTCACACTTCAATCATCTTTTTATCACTTTCTCCCCCAGCCAAAATAAACCCACAGCAAAGCAGGGAAACTCTCTCTGGAAATATAGAAAAGTCACAGGTCTCATGGATGACTGGAACTTTCCTCATCTACAGTGCATGACAGCTGCCTAATCTGCTTAGGCAGCTCAGTGCTCACAGGTAAGTTAGATGTGACAGTGCCAACTGGATGGATTATAGTGTTCAACATCAGGTCACCCTTTCACTTGAAATTCTTTGTGAATATGGACAAGTCTGGAGCCACAGAAGCACTGTAATCCTTCACCCTGGGCTCTGCAGGCTGAGCCAGCTCTATGGCTGCCTGGCTCCCTCCTCCAGGCATTAGACATCACTCACCTCGCTTCTTAGTCCTGTTCTAAGGACATAGCTTTTTGTCTGCTCATAGGAAAGTCCAAGTGTGGGGAGTCCTGTATTAGAGGATGCTAGGGGAAACGAGCTGCTGCTCTGAAGAGGGACCATCATTGAAGGGAAGACAGCAGCTCCCTCAGCTACCCGGTAAGGCAATCTGGAATCCTAGAAGCTCACAGAGCTGAATTCTGCATCTGGTTTGCACCTTCCTATCAAATGCATAAGAACAAGACCTTAGCCTATTCCTGCTGCCATCAGCATAACCTAAAAAATGCAGAGCTGAAGCATTTTTTAATAAAAGTAATTTGCACAAAGGATAAAGGAATTGATGATCATGAAGAAAATAACATATATTCTACTGTTTCTCAGGCGTCCATTGGAAGGCAGTCTGAAAGTAGAGTTCAGAAAATGATTAAATATGTGAGTGTAGTGAAGGAGGCACATATTTACCCTTGTAGTAAACAACAGAGCCTATCTCTGATAACCCTGGGAGTTGTGAAATTCACAATACACTACTGCTTTATGAATGTATTTACACTGTGTGTGTATGTGTGTGTTCAGGGAGGAGGGGAGGGGGGAGGAGGGAGGGAGAGAGAGAGAAAGAGAAGAATCAGACAAGCAGAGGAAACAGTAGTAACAGATGGAGAGAGATTCCTCCTGGCTTTGCAGTTTTTGGTTCTAGCAATTTGTGAATCTTTACTTCATTGTTGCGCTTTTATCCTAAAAGATACCCTTATATTCTTCTGTTGATTTCCCCCTTTTGTGTTTTGGCTAGCTCAAGTCGGTTTCAGTTGTTTACAGTCTTAGCACATTGTGAGTGTTCTCACGGTGGACCAAGCTAATTTTCACTAAAATATAAATACAGCAGGCTTTTTTCAAATTCTCAGAAAAATAGAACTTAATGAATGACCTTGATTTTATGTTTTTTCTCTCATAATTTATTTCTCAAACCACTGACACTTGTGATGTCTTGCCTGGTTGTGAACACTAGCAGATGACAAAATGAACAAGCCGAGAAACATTAATAGGAAAACTGAGAAACAGTCCCTTGTGCTTAGTGTACAACTTGTTTTGCCAGATGGTAAAAATAATTCTGTATTGTGTATATGTACTTAAATACATGTATATTTATAGGTACACATAAAATGTATGTCTGTAACCTAGTCCTATCTTCTGCTGGTAAAGTAGATCCCAGCTTATATGTTACAATTAAACAGACCAATAGGAGTTTTGGCACCTGACCAAGTTTGGGAACCACTGCCTTAGATTAACCCAAATCTCCTGTTTCCTTCATTCTCACCTCTCAGAGGCACTGCAGTCATATGGGCTCCAATCTGTCTCTCCCACCACTGTTTTATCCCCTGCCAGCCCAATCTTGAGGCTTTCACAATGGGAGCATCCTCATAACACACACTGGCAGTGCACATGCGCAGGGTGTCTGTTGTGTATGGCACAGAGGGCCAGAGCCTTGATGCATGTTTAATTGGGGAGAGGAGCTGTTTCTCACAATGACCTTGGGGGTTGTGGCCAGACTGGAAGAGCTGTAGTATGGATTTCTCAGAGATTTGCTCAACCCTGGGTCAGTCCCTATGGAGAATACCTCCTCATTAGATTGTTTCTTTGTCTGGCTTAAAAATTCCAGTATTTTTTGTTAGGATTGTAGATGGGGTTTAGAGAGTCTTATTAAATATAATAAAACTTTTCATATCAATTAAACACAGGGCTTACTCATTAGATGCTTTTCATAAAATGTCTATTCAACTTCCCATAGTGTTCTGATAATAAAAGATAATTTTTATGTTTGTGTTCATTTTTTTCTTACTATTCATATGCTTTAATGAAGAGTTAAATGCTAATTATCAAATCTCCCTTTTTGTGAAGATCTCTGTTGCTCCTGTAGATAACTGGCAAGTTCAATATTAATGAAGCTTAGTTTCCATAAATAAGGAAATCTGGCAATTATAACTCTATTTGCTAAAATTTCAAAGGAGCCAGTTTTCCCTTGGGAAGGTCATTTATTTATTCATTCTAATTTGGCATTTAAAATGCTGTTGTTTATTGGATCTTCCTCATAGTTCTTGTGGTTTAGAAAATCACACTGCTCTAAACAAAGTCCCTTTCTTTTATTTGGTATTTTTAGATACCATTCAGTTAGACAAAATCTTTAAAACTAATTTTCCCCCAAGTTCTCGCTACATTAATATATTTGAGGATTGTGTTTTTGTAGAGCTAATATGTTAGGATAGACATGAAATATTTTAATAAAATCCTTATATTAAATGTTAATTTCTAGACATAAATATAGTGTATATTATTTTGCTTTGTAGTTTTCATTTTTCTTTCTCTGACTCCCTACTCTGTGATTGCTGGTTCTTCTGAGGCTTTCCCCTTGTAGGCCTGCTTTTCTCCCTAGTGTTTCCCTCATGTCTAAAGCTTCTCTCTGCTAATGGGAGCATAAGGGATAAGGATAGAGTGGATAAGCACCATTTAGGAAGTTATTCAAAGTACTCATGCCTGGACCCCGCCTCAGATATTTGATTCAGTTGGTCTGGGGTGATACCCAACAGGGGTATTTTTCAAAAGCTCTCCAGGTAATTCTTACATACTCCCCTGGTTTGAAATTATTGCTCTTGTGACTCCCTCTGTCATTGGTATAGACATTCAGTGTCTTTTTTCCTTTTCAATCTCTACAATTACAACTTATAGAACTATTGATACACAGGGCTTATGTAAGTTCTATCTAGTATTTCTTAATTTCAATTCACTTTATATACTGCATTCAAGTGAATTTTCCTAATTTTTTTTGTTTATTCTTATTGCAAAGTAGTATCTATCATAAAATTTTCAAAACTCAGAAGTATGAATAAGATACATAAAATGGAAGTTACTTATAATCATATCCTCAGATATAACCAGAAAAACAGAAACCACATGGCTATTTAAGAATAGAAGGAGGGGGGCACCTGGTTGGCTTAGTCCATTGACCATGTAACTCTTGATCTCGGGCTTATGAGTTTAAACACTGTATTTTGTATAGAGATTACATAAAAAAATAAAACCTTAAAAGAATAAAGGAACGAATGTAGGTCCTTCATTATAGCAGTAATGGAGGGGATGAGAAGTTTACCAGGGCTCAGTGAGGTGACTCAGTGATCAGTGCTTTCAGGAAGCTACTAAGGTCCCAAACGGAAAAAAGGGAAGAGGCAGTGTTACCAGGAGTCAGGGGCCAGGGTCACCCAGGGGGAGGTAAGCAGAGATGTCAAGAAAGTGAGGTAGCTGTTGTGAGAGATATCTAAGGAAAATAAAGTGGAGAAAATACTCTGGCTTTTTTTTCCACCCACTCTTCAATCTTACATGCTAAATACAGCTTGTGGGATTAGCCCCACTATGACACGGAGCAGGAAAAAGGCAAACAAAATAGGTGCAAGGGCAAAAAGGCATTGCCACTATTCACAGTTTTCTGTAAGAGTGATTATTTCAGAGTATGGTTCTGGTTACAGGACTACCATATTAATAACTGGTCTTTGGCTTTGCATTAATTCCTATATAAAACCAAATTCATAGATCCTCCAAAGTATGATATTTTCCAAACTTCCTAAACTTCCCTCCTCTTCTTAAATATGTACCATGTTTTGTTTATGGTGTCCTCTCTCTCAAAAAGGTCTCCATGACCCTGCCTCAATTACCCATATATTTTTTTAGACCTACTTAAAGTCTTATCTCCTACATGAAGTCTCTTCTAATCACCAGTGCTCTTCGTGAATATTTTTCACAAAACTATAGTTATTGCTGGTCTTGCTCATTTAGCATACTGCAAAATCTATTTTTACCACATTATATGAGTTTTTAGGTATTGGTCCTATTTATACAACTAGATTTTTAATGACCTTGGAGGCAAAGAATGTCCATATAGCTTTTTGTACTCCCAGAATATAGTTCAATGTCCATAATATGGTAGATATTCAATACATTTACATTGTAGTTGATACACTTATTCTGACTGGAACTGTGATTGGAAGAATTTTTTGGAACTTTTTCAAGTATACAGAGACAGTCATTATGTATTTCAATAAAATTCGAATGTACAAATAACCAGGTGGAAATGATAAACTTCTATCAATTCAGGATGTTAATCAACCTAATTAAAGCTGTGACCCAACCCCACCTAAAGTTGACTGTAGGAGAAATCTAAACTACTAATACATTACCTTATTGTAACTAGGATACAATTATCACACAGAGAAAAAGAAAATAAACAATATAAAATAATGATAAGTGGTCTCCAAAATTTTGTTTTACATAATGTTCAGAATGTAGTAAGGAGGAAAGGAAGGAGGAAAGAGTAACCTATAATCAAGAGAAAAGATAGCAAATGGAAGCAGATACATGATGACTCAGTTTTAAGAATTAGTTAACAAACACTTGAAAAATATTATGGCTGTTTTCAAGAATTTATAATGAATACAGACATCAAGGATGATAGGTTGGGTATTTTAGGGAAAGAAAATTATTAAAAATAGAAAAAAAGAAAATTCTTTAGTTGAAAAATTCAATATATATATATACATATATATGTATATATATTGCCTATATATGCATATAATATGTACATAATATATGTGTGTGTATATACATATATAGTGAAATAAATTCACCGAGTATGCTAATAGCATTTTGGATGTTACATAAGAAAAAATTAGTAAACCTCAAGATATATCAATAGAAATTAGTCAAGCTCAAACAGAGAGTAAGATTTTTTAAAAAGAACCATCAATAACTTGTGAGAATATGAAGAGGCTGAACATACATATAATTGGAGTTCTGAAAAGTGAGTAAAGAATGAGACAGAAATATATTTGAATAAATGCTTGCTGAAATTTCTTCAAATAACAAAATACCATAGACTGGGTGACTTAAACAATAGAAATGTATTTCCCACAGTTCTGGAAGCTGGGAAGACCAAGATCAAGATTCTGACCAATTCAATCCTGATATCAGCTTACTTCCTGGCTTGTAAACAACTGCCTTCTCACTTTATCCTCTCAGGGACTTTCCTTGGTGCTTGTACTGAGAGAGAGGGAGAGATCTCTTTCTTCCTCTTCTTATAAGGACATCAATCCTATCATATTAGGACTCTGCCCTTATGACCTCATTTAACCTGAATTACCTCCTAAAGACCCTTTCTCCAAAAACTACAACATTGGTGTTAGCATTTCAACATATGAACTTTGAGGGACACAATTTAATGCATAGCAGGTATATTCATATAATATAATACTATTAACAATAAAAAGGAAAGAACTACTGACTCTCACAGACATTATGAGTAAAAGATGCCACATATGAAGGAGTATATACATTTTATTCCACGTAGATGGTGACAGAAATCAAAGAGTGACTATGAGTGCTGGGGTTGGAGTGGTTAGCTGGGAAGGGGCACAGGGAAACTTCTGGGGTAATGGCAATGCTATGTCTGAATGGGGTGATAGTTACATGGGTGTATATATTAGTCAAAATATATTGACTGTATACTTAATATCTGTGTATTTTATTGCATGTATATTCTATCTTTTAAAAAAAAGGCAACTAAGAACAAATATCTGTGTTAAGTTCTACCTGAACAAGAAAAACAATCTTCCTTGGTGAGTTTGATGTACTCCTAGGGTAGGGAGTGCTATCCATAGAGATTTTTCCATTTTAAATGTTTTTACAAATGATGAAGGAGTCAGATCAACACGTATTTATTGTGTGCCTACATATCCTAGATTCTCCCATTCACAGATGCAAGTGTGAGGAAGGGATTTGTTCCAGGGCACATTACCAACCAATTTCTATGAGATGGACACCCTATTTCTAGTTTCCAAGTTTAGACTATTTGGTATTTTTTAAAGTGTCTCAATTTAGAGAGAAAAAGAGAGAGAGAGAGAGAGAGAGAATGAATGAGAATCCCAAGCAGGATCTGCACTACCAGTGCGGAGCCTTATATGGGGCTTGGACTCACGAACCATGAGATCATGACCTGAGGTGAAATCAAGAGTTGGATGCTTAAACAACTGAGCCACCCAGGCACCCTAGACTATTTGCTATTAAAGAAAAAAAAAATAGTAAAGCACATCAAGTAGGTATAAAGGGGTTCAGGGTGCTAGAACTTACTGTCTCTCAGCATATAATCCTAAAGTGACATTTGAGTTGTGTGGAACAATTTAGAAGCAGACAGATTTTCTGTGGTGCTGACAAAGGCTTGTGCTGCCCACACAGAGGCAAGGAATGTGATCTCAGCAGAAAGTGTCTCCAACCTTCAGCACCCCTGTCTGTCCTGTAATTCTACCCGGGTATTTCTGAGACTCTCAAGCCTTTCCTTCTACAGAAGGGATTTTTCAAGCTTAACCTCTGAAGCACCAGGTCCACCATTAGCATTTTCCTTTCTAAAGCTTTTTCTATGTGTTTCACCACACATCTTTGAATTCTTTGGGGGCAGGGATCACGGCTCACACAACTAACATAACAGCGGGGGCTGAATGTTTGTGGCATCACTGTAGGTATTTAACAACAAAGAAGAATCTGTCCTCATTTCCATCAGTGGCAGCTTGCACTGTTACGCAAGCACTTTGACGCAGCTTCATGAACTGCAGAATTAAATCTGCAACCACAAAAAAAAGAAGCTCATGTCTCATGGCCCTTTTGTAACTTCAGGAAGGTTTTGAGAAGTCTCTAAATTGAATTTAACGGTTGAGCACAGGGTGAACTTAAAACCTCATCTGTTTTAAGTCACTCCCTCCCTCCCATATGCTGTACACTCATACAGGGTCTGAATCCTAAGTGCTTTGGCTGAAGACATATGCTCTGTGTGAAAGGCCAAGGGACCTGAGGGGCTGAAATTACTTTATTGCCTGCATCACCACATTCCTTTTCTTTGAATTCACTCCGATGAAAACCACTGAGTAGATGGAGAATGTCCTGCACAGAGCAGAGGGGTCCCATCAGGCCACAAAGGTGGGCAGAAAGAGCACAGTCCCACAAGGAATGCTTGGCGTTATTATTCAGGAAGGAAAACAGGAAGATGGTAAGAAAAACATATTTCTCAGCAACAATATGTTAAAAAGCTACTTTGAAATGACAGTGTGATTGACATCTATCTTGAAGCCAAACCCTATGGTAATTAATTTTTAAAATGTATGTTCTGGTATTGACTGTACCAATTATCTCACTGGTACTCACTGAACCTTCCTGGATACAAGGGATATACACTTGTAAACAGGATAACTGCTGTAACAAGCCACTGATATCTCGGTGTGTGTGTGTATGGGATGTCTGTGATGAGGAGCGTTCATATCTTGCTCATATCACAGTCTAATGAGGGTAAGGAGGGAATAGGGTGGTATACAACGGAGGTTTATGGGCTAGGTCTAGTAGTACCTGAGATCATTTCTACCCACATTTTACAGGCCATAACTCAGTCATATGGCTTCAACCAACTTCAGAAGAAGCTGAAAAATGTGGTTTAGTTTTAGGCCTAGAAGAAAAAAGAAAAGAGGTTTCATGAACATACAGCATTGTTTCCACCAGATTATACAATAGTAGGTGGAGATAATATAAATAGTATCCTTACTAAGATACTTAAACATCTACTGACAAGTGGGGAAAAGGGCATGTTCCATTCTAATCTTCTCAGGTGGTGGTAAGGCAGATTCTGGGGATACTGACTCAGACAGTGGCCCAATCACTCTCTTACCAACTTCATGACCAATGCCTCCTCCTGAACCTACAATTTGACAACTGGCATTGATCACATAATGGTTGCACAGAACAGACTTTCACTGTAGTACTAAAATCATTTATATTTTGAGAGCTGTGCAAAGCCTTTAGCTGATTAGGAGACTTTCTAATAGTATACCACAAAAGCAAAGTTATTGGTCAATTTATACTATTGTAATTAAAATTGAAGACAGTAATGATCAGTAAGAAAATAATACCTTCAAATTTCTGTTTCACTAGTTAAATGGTAGCAGTTCCAAAACTAAGTCAGAAGCACATGTTAGGAAAGAGGCCCTCAACAGGTACAGGTGCACATGATAGGAGACAGAGAGAAAAGTAGGTCCAGAATCTGGAACTCTGGGCAGAGAAAGAAGGCATGGCTTGGGAATCCTTTGCAGCATGGGAGGAGCCTGAGGGCATAGGGGTCCCTGGAAAAGTTGGAAGTAGGAAGAAAGTTCCATAAGCAAAGTTTTTAGATATTACTTTAGGTGTCTGGAGGCAGGTACCATAGGCGTTTCCAAATTCACTGACCTCCCTTAATCTCAATGCAATATATGGGCTAAGGAGTAGTGAATTCTTTCTACTTGTTCCTTAACTGGATTCTCATGGCTGATCAGGCAGCCAAGATATATGGGCACTGTTTTAGGCCATGCTTCAGTCAAACCATCTTGAAGTTTCCTTGGAGGTTCATTATCAAAGACTTGACATGGAGCTGCAGGATTATAGTAATCACACATTGGTGATAACCAAAAATCTAGGCCATCATCTCTTTCTGCCAGAGCTGTCACTCCCAGGAAAGTCATGATTTCATTTCCTAATAAGATTTTTGGTCCAAGGGTATTTTTAGTTCTCACTGCTCTGTATGTTTTACTATGCAGTGACTAAGTAATTGTGAGAGGTCCTGGCCTGCACATTCCCATGTGCTTAATTGCAACAGCATGTGGCAGAAGCCTTTACTGAATATGTAATCTGATGCCACTAATGTGATGGTGTCAGGTGCATAAAATGCTCCAGATAGTTGAATTTTGTTCCTATGGAATAAATTACTTCATTGGGAGTTTGGAAACTTGCCCAATAGTTTTTGAGAGCAGGGCAAAGTTCTTTCTTTAAGGGCCATTAAAGCCCTTAGGACTTCTTGCAAATAAAAGCCCCTCTATGGGCACCTGGCTGGCTCAGTTGGTAGAGCATGCAACCCTTGATCTTGGGGTTGTAAATTTAAATCCCACACTGGAGGTAGAGTTTACTTTAAAAAACCTCAATGAAATTGAAAACAAAAAAATTATTTTAAAAAATCAATAAAAGCCCCTCTAATATGGGCCTGTATGAGAGAATGCTCCACTGCCCAAATATGTTTTCTGTACTTCATTAAAAATTTTTTTAAGATTATTTATTTTTTTAAGAGAAAGACAGAGTGCAAGGGTGGGGGGTGGGGGACAGAGAGAGAGGGAAAGAGAGAATTCCAAGCAGACTCTGGACTGTCAACATAGAGCCCAATATGGGGGCTCAAACTCACAAATCATGACATCATGATCTGAGTTGAAACCAAGAGTTGGACACTTAACTGAGGCACCACTGTGCCCACGCCCTTTGTGTAGGCATGGGGTGAGGAGGATAAAAGTGTGACTGAGAGAAGAGAGCAAGAGGAGAGGAAAGGAGCAGGGAGGAGAAAGTAACAGAGAGAGCCACTTTGAGAGAAAGGGCTAAATGCATTTCGTTCACTTG
Organism: Suricata suricatta; assembly: GCF_006229205.1. Lineage (NCBI taxonomy): Eukaryota > Metazoa > Chordata > Mammalia > Carnivora > Herpestidae > Suricata > Suricata suricatta. Next base: position 77,817,938 of record NC_043701.1, on the reverse strand, counting down.
AAATGAATGTAAGAAACGTAAAAATGACTCTGCAAGTATGAAGCCCCAAGTCAGAAAAGGGATTCCTTATCAGATGCCATAGGTTAGACCAACAGGGAGAGATCAGTGGGTGAGTCACACAGCCTCCTTCAGTCTGTTACCTCATATGCAAGATGGGGGCAAAGCAGAATCTACCTAAAAGAATTATTGTGAGGTTTCTGAGAGACGATATATGCAAAGACCTTAGCACAGAACCAGTCAGAGAGGGAGAGTTAAACCCAGCTTAGTGGTGATGATGGTGATGTTGATGAAGACAATGGAAGGCACTGAAGAAGATGCCAGAAGAGTCAAGCCAATGAATTCTACTTTGAGCCAATGAAATACATTTAAACGAGGCAAGAGTTTATCAGATTTTAAAATTACTGGAACATGTTGAGCCACATAAAAGAGGCTATATGGTAGCTACAGTTTATTTATAGATTTTCCACCTCCACTGCAATCCCACAATCCCAAACACATGGAGAAAGGAGGATGTAAAAAGAGAAATCCCAGCATCTGCATGTTTGGGATATATAGTTATATGATGGAAGGACACATTCAAAAAAATAAGTTTTTATGGAGAACGCATTTAAACATCCATGACAGATGAGCGTCTATCCTGTTTCATGGATGTCTAAAGGTGTGCCTTTTCTTTTTAATAGCTGGGTTCAGGGTCTAATTATCTAGATGTTTAACTTAAACACCATTTAAATCTGGTTCTGATCTCCCTGGCAATGTACAACAGCTGGAGTTCTAGAAAATAATCCACGACCCATAAGGTTAGAAGATAGGAATAACATCCATACTATACCCTAGCTGTGCTAAACCAGGCTTAGCACAGATTCCTAAAGGTGAGCTTAAGGTCGGGTGTCATCTGCCTTCAATCAGGGATGTTTGTGGGGGAAATGAGAAGCGTGTCATGCCACAATGCAGTCCAGATGTCTGAAGAACCTCCAGGGAAGAGAACAAGAGGCAATAATTCAAAGCAGGTGGAGTTCAAGGTGACTCATGTGGGCAGCTCTGGATTGGTCCATGCTCACATCAAAATAGCCAGAAAAGAGGAGAAGTCCCATAGTGAAGTCTTAGTCTGGACAGTCCCTTTGGGACTCGAGGAACATACTTTGATCCATGGTAGAGCTGAATGTGAATTCAGCTATGAGGGGCCTACTACTCTTTCAGAGCTCTCTTTTGCCGGCCTTCCTCACCTCTATGGACCTCCACCAGATTCTCCCTGGGGTCTTCATCCACCTCTAAAATCAAGGAGAAGAAATCTGAACCCTGGGCTATGATTCGAGTCTGACTCATGGTGCAGTCCAAGGATGTCTCTTCAGGTGTTACAAGCCACATGTCCTAATAATTACCAGGTAATCCTCTCCCTAAAACAAACAAGCAAATAAAACAAGAGCATAGTTTCCCTGACTCATATGCATCATGTGTTCCAATATGTGGGTCTTTTCTAACTACTTGAATCTCTTATTATTTGTGTTTTAGTTGTATCATTTTCTGGGGGTCCTTAAACATATAATTTATATCTGGCTAGGGAAAGAGAGTCTATGTATCTTTTATTTTTCTTTCTCCATTGCCTTAAACCATACTAACACCTTAAGTGAATGACAAATGCTTGTTGAGCCCATGAATGAATGAGGCATTAAAAAACTTCCACCCTTTTCTTACACTGAGTTTTATTTCAGATCTGAGACCAGGGCTTTAATTCACCAATATGCTTTCACACAGCTGGATGCAATACCCTTGGTTTCCTGGTACCTTCTGCGGGCTAAGTCATCCCCTAAAGGCCAAAAAACACAAAACAAAAGGAGCATTGGGAAAAGAAGGAAGGAGATATGGAAAATGGACAGGAAGAGGTGTTTAAGGGAAATGGTGTACATTAGCAGATGTCACAGAGATTTATTTCTTTTACTATGGGGATTTATTCTAGTAACCAAACTCTGCTTTCAGGATTTTTTTTTTCCAAAAAGTGCCTGGAGCATTTATCATTTGCAATGAAGACTGCTTAATTGGCAAAACTTTCCTTCTCCTGAGATTTGGATTCAGATTTTAGACTCGAAATATTAAGAGGAGCAATACCTTGGCACTACATGGAGAGTATTTAGGGTGGAGGAGGGAGTTCAAAATAATTTGTCTAGATACCTTTCTCAAAAGCAATGTTTCTCCCACTTCTCATCCCTGGAGCAACCACATCAAGGAAGCATAAGGGGTAAAGGCCTTAGACCCTCTGTGTGGTGGGGAAATGCAAGAGATCTGAGCTCTCGGCATGTGTGTTAGGCCACATTTTGGGACCAGTACCCAGACAACAGGTCCTTCACACCCTCAGTGTGAAGTCTCTGAGGATTGCCAACCGGCAGTGAAACCCTTGCATAAGCTATGCTTTTAGGAGACAATACATCCTCTCTGATTAATTCCAGACCACCACTCCTTTTCCAGTCAGAGATGTAAATTTTCCTCAAAAATATTTTTGAAGATGGAGAATACTTTGAAGAACTTAAAAGAGGTAAGTCACTAAAAGGTTTTTTTTGCAGAATATCTATTTATTCCATAAATATGCCATAAAGGTGATTTTATGACACTTTTGTTTGGATACCATCAATAAAAATATAGGATAGTGATTATAATAACCTTAAAGTAGAGGAAAATCAAGTGATACAAAGGAGGTTATTGAGAAATTTAGCAAAATTCAAGTCTGTGAGTTAGTAAACAAGCATTTATAGAGGTTTCACAGGAAATAAAAGAAATATGAATTACATTCTCCAATAAAAATATATATTCATTTTAGTTAGGATACCAGTAGCTGCAATAGCCCACGAACACCACAATTTCACAAGAAACATTTTTTTTTTTTTTTGCTTATGTCCAATACTGTGGATATTACTGGTCAACAGATCAGAGGGTGAAAGGCACAGTTGTTATTCAAGGGTCCAGGCTCAGGGGCTCTGCCATCTTCAACACGTGTCTTCCAAAGATGCCCTGAATACCAACACAAGCCAATGGATGGGGAAAGAGAGTTCATAGTGCTTCTGACATACAACTTCTGCTCGGATTCCACTGATTAGTTCTCATCACAGGGCCCCACCCAAATGCATGGAGGGCTGAGAATGTAGTCCCTGGCCAGGCAGCTACCTCCTTGCAAAAACTGTCTATTCTGGAAAGGGGAGTTTGAACTCACTGGCAGACAGGCAACTATTCCATGAGAAGAATTTGGAAATGTATTGAAATAGAGGAAGCAATGAAGTCAAAGTTATAAAACTATTTTTGAGTTCCCGCTCTGCCAACCACTGCCCTCCCCTCTGCTCCCCACCCCTGTGGATCATTTAGTCTCTTTGGTAACAGTTTCCTCATTTACAAAGTCAAAATAGCAAAAACAAAAAAACAAAAAGAACAAAAAAACAAAAAAAAACCCCTCACAGGATGGCAGTGAGGTTTAAAGATAACATAAAATGTGAAGGTCTCTGTGAATAAGAAAGGCTACTTGGTGCTCCTGCAGCTATGGATAAGCAGAGCTGATTTTTAAAAATTAGATTTGCTACATATTTTTAAGCCTTATTTAAGACATGGCTAATTCATGACTAAAGAAAAATAGGTTTCTTCAGCTTATATGATATTTCTTAATTATTACATGAGAAAAGACAGTGCATTTTAAGAAGTACAATTTGGAAATTTGGGGTTGGGTAATGGAAAGAAAGTCTGGTTTCTAACTGCAGTTCTAACACTGGCCAGCTGACTGAATGCAAACTGGCCACTTCATCTGTCTGGGCTCCAATTTCCTCAGACGCAAAAAGAGAGTGGTTACCTAAATGGTCCTTTCCCAATCATGAATGAGGGATTCTGAAGAGGAAACTCATCTTAATGACTCATTCACATTATCAAATTACATCAGGAGGTCAGTAAAGAAAAAAAAACCAAATTATATAAATTTAGGGGTAGTATTTTTACAACTTGAGGGGAAAAAAAACAATTTATTTTCTAACCTCTTAATGGAATGACTTAATTATTATTTAGACAGGTCAAATGTTTTCAAAACTTTTGTTGTATCATTTGCCCCCAAATTTTCTTTCTGGTTTTGCTTTTACATTTTTCGTCTTGAGCCAATATGGGGCAAAAAGTACGTAAACTATGGATATGACTGGGTAGACATGATTTCAGTGACACGTGAACATAAAACTTTGACCAAAAAATTCCCCCTTGAGATAGGAGGCAAGATGGCGAAGAAATAGCTCCATACTTTCTGCCCGCATCTCTCAAATAAACAAGGGCTGAAGCCAAAGGACACTGAACCACAAGAGTCTGGGAGGAAAAGAGACAGTGTCCATTAACAAGTCAGTGAGATTGTGAACTGGGGAAGATAAAAATGGGCCAGGACCTGAAGGCACAGAGGGGAGGGAGCCCCCTCTGCGGACAGATGAGGGGAAGAGAAAGAGTGGCTGAAGCTGCTCATAGAGAAGAGAGAAAGAGAAGAGAAAAAACTTGGCCCAGGACTGAGAGGGATCCTATCATCCCATCTATAACCACCGGGTGTTCGGAGAGAGATCCTATCTCTAACTACAACGCTTTGTTTGGGCTGGGTGCCCCGTTCAAGTCGGCACCAGGAGGAACTGCTCCCCTACTCCCCCTATTCGATCCCAGGCTAGGAAGCGGCCCAGCCACAAACTAAGATGTGGAAACGAGGCGGGGCTTGGGACATAGAACATGGCCCACCTTGGCTACACCCATGGCACAGGGAGACTGGACCCAAAAGAGTGATTTGCAACACATGGTTTGAGAAGGGACTGAGACATCACCATTTTTCTCCCCAACCCACCAAGGCGGGGCCTCAGAGAGTGACCCATGGGACCCACAGTAGTGGCAACACCTGCCTACACCAAACCATGCCCATCCTTACTGGAGACTCTTTTCTTTTCTTTTTAAATCGGAGCCCAGGGAAAGACCAACATTGATGCATTGCTATGATGAACTCTAGATCAATTCTTGCTATTCAAATGTATTTTCCCTTATCTGATGATCTCTCCCCTCTGCTGGACTGGGCACTCTGGCCACTGGTTTGCTTAAACAGTCACATTTAATCCATTCTCTTGATGCATATTCTACACTTCCATCATTACCTTCCTTTCTTTCTCTCTCTGGAATAATCAGACTATATAGTTTCTTTGGGTAACATTATCTTTGTTTCTTTCTCCTTGCCTCCTACCATATTCTCCTCTTTCTGTCTCTGAATTAAGCCTTGTAGTCTCTCTGCTTGGTCAATGTTCAATTCTATTTCTCCCCACCCCTGTTATTTCACTCTTCCATCAGCACTGCCTCTACCCTGCTCTTCATTTGTAGCTGGGATTTCTGGTTTTATGCTTTTAGACTGCCCTGTATCTTTTGTTGTTGTTGTTGTTGTTGTTCCATTTGTTTTGCTTGTTTGTTTTATTTGTCTGTGTGTTTGCATGCTTTTGTTCCCTGTTTGTCTATTTTCCTTTCCAGGGTTACCTCAAGAAACAAGCCAAAGTAAACATGGTGGAGAGTCCCAAATATCACTACGAGTAGGAAAATAAAATAACCAAAGGCACAACAAAAGAGACCAAGGGACACCATTAAAAGAACACTTCCTGAATGGACAGACCCTTGAGAGTCTATAAGCCTCCTTTAATACAGAAGGGCTCACAGGTGACGAGTGCATAACAAACTTTACAAACTTACAAGAGACAGAAAGCAAGCCAAAATGACAAAACGGAAGAACTCTCCTCTAAAGAAATTCCAGAAAGAAACTACAGCTAAAGAATTGCTCAAAACACATATAAGCAACATAACTGACCAAGAATTTAGAACAATTGTCATAAGATTAATTGCTGGGCTTGAAAAAGACATGGAAGACACCAGAGAAGCTATTGCTACAAAGATTATGGACCTTAAAAATAGTTGTGATGAATTAAAAAAATGCTATAAATGAGGTGCATAATAAAATGGAGGTGGCCACTCCTCAGACTGAAGAAGCGGAGAGGAGAATAGGTGAATTAGAAGACACAATTATAGAAAAAGAGGAGCCAAGAAAGAGATAAATGGAACAAGGAGCATGAAAGGAGAACTTAGTGATGCAATGAAATGTAACAGTATCCCTATCATAGGAATTCCAGAAGAAGAGAGAGAAAAAGGGGCTGAAGGGGTACTTGAACAAATCATAGCTGAGAACTTCCGCAATTTGGGGGAAGGAAACAGATACTGAAATCCAAGAGGCACAGAGAACTCCCCTCAGATATAACTTAAATCGATCTTCTGCATGACATATCATAGTGAAACCAGCAAAAATACAAGGATAAAGAGAGAATTCTGAAAGCAGCTGGGGATAAAAGGGCCCTAACATAAAAAGGGAGACCTATCAGACTAGTTGCAGACCTATCTACTGAAACTTGGCAGGCTAGAAAGGAATGGCAAGAAATCTTCAATGTGATAAACAGAAAAAATATGCAGCCAAGAATCCTCTATCCAGCAAGCCTGTCATTCAGAATAGAAGGAGAGATAAAGGTTTTCCCAAATAAACAAAAATTGAAAGAATTTATCACCACTAAAGAAGCCCTACAAGAAATCCTAAGGGGGACTCTATGAAGGAAATATAAGGAACATGAGGTACCAGAGACACCACTACAAGCATGAATCCTACAAAGAACATAATGACTCTAAACCCATATTTTTCAATAATAACACTGAATGTAAATGGACTAAGTGCTTCAATCAAAAGACATAGGGTATCAGAATGGATTAAAAAAAACCCAAAATCCATCTATTTTCTGTCTACAAGAGATTATTTTAGATCTGAAGACACCTTCAGATTGAAAGTAAGGGGATGTAAAAATATCTATCATGCAACTGAAAGTCAAAAGAAAGCTGTAATAGCCATACTTATATCAGACAAACTGGACTTTAAAGTAAAGGCAGTAACAAGAGTAGAAGGGCATTATATAATAATTACAGGGTCTATCCATCAGGAAGAGCTAACAATTATAAATGTCTACACACCAAATTCAGAAGCACCCACATGCATAAAACAATTAATCACAAACAGAAACCGTCTTATTGATAAGAATGCGCTAATAGCAGGGGACTTTAATACTCCAGTTACAGCAATGGATAGATCAACTAGACAGAAAATCACTAAAGAAACAATGGACCTGGATGACACATTGGACCAGATGGATTTGACAGATATATTTAGAACTCTACATCCAGAGGCTATGGAATTCACTTTCTTCTCAAGTGCGCATGGCACATTCTCTAAAACAGATCACATATTAGGTCATAAAGCGGCCTTCCATAAATATAAACAAAGTGAGATCATACCATGCACACGTTCATATCACAATAGTACAAAATTTGAAATTAATCACAGGAAAAAGTCTGGAAAACCCTCCAAAAACATGGAGGTTAAAGAACACCCTACTTTGGGGCACCTGGGTGGCTCAGTTGGTTAAGTGTCTGGCTTTGACTCAGGTCATGATCTCCTGGTTTGTGGGTTCGAGACCCACATTGGGCTCTGTGCTGACAGCTAGCTCAGAGCCTGGAGTCCTTCTTCAGATTCTGTGTTTCCCTCTCTCTCTCACCCTCCCTTGCTGGCACTGTCTCTGTCTCTCAAAAATAAATAAAAAATTAAAAAATTAAAAAAAAAGAGAACATCCTACTAAAGAACGAATGGGCCAATCAGGCAATTAGAGAAAAAAATTAAAAAGTATATGGAAACAAATGAAAATGAGAACACAACAATCCAAACTCTTTGGGATGCAGCAAAGGCAGTCCTAAGAGGAAAGTATATGGCACTCCAGGCCTATTTCAAGAAACTAGAAAAAGTGCAAATACAAAATCTAAAAGTGCATGTAAAAGAACTAGAAGCAAAGTAGCAAGAGCACCCCAAACCCAGCAGAAGAAAAGAAACAATAAAGATCAGGGCAGAAACAAACAATATAGAATCCCCCCCCCCAAAAAAAAACAGTTGAACAGATCAATGAAACCAAGAGTTGATTTTTTTGGAAAAATAAACAAAATTGATAAACCTCTAGTAAAGCTTCTCAAAAAGAAAAGAGAGAGCACCCAAATAGGCAAAATCATGAGTGAAAATGGATTTATTACAAACAATCCCTCAGAAATACAAGCAAGTGTCAGAGAATACTATGAAAATTATATGCCAACAAATTGAACAACCTAGACAAAAAGGACAAATTTCTAAACACATGCACTACCAAAATTCGAATGGGAAGAGAGAGAAAATCTGAACAGACCCATAACTAGTAAAGAAATTACATCAGTTATCAAAAATCTCCCAACAGATAAGAGCCCTGGACCAGATGGCTTCCCTGGGGAATTCTACCAGACATTTAAAGCAGAGTTAATACCCATTCTCTCAAGCTATTCCAAAAAATAGAAATGGAAGGAAAACTTCTGGACTCATTCTGTGAAGCCAGCATCACTTTGATTCCCAAACCAGACAGAGACCCAGCAAAAAAGAGAACTACAGGCCAATATCCTTGATGAATAAAGACACAATAATCCTCAACAAGACACTTGCAAATCGAATTCAACAGCATATAAAAAGAATTATTCATCATGATCAAGTGAGATTCATTCCTGGGTTACAGGGTGGTTCAATATTCTCAGATCAATCGATGTGATACATCACATTAACAAATGAAAAGAAAACAACCATATGATCCTGATGATAGATACAGAAAAAGCATTTGACAAAATACAATATCCCTTCTTAATAAAAACCCTCGAGAAAGTCTGGATAGAAGGAACTTACTTAAACATCATAAAAGTCATTTATGAGAAGCCCACAGCTAATATCATCCTCAATGGGGGAAAACTGAGAGCTTTCCCCCTGAGATCAGGAACATGAGAAGAATGTCCACTCTCACCATTGTTGTTTAACATAGTGCTGGAAGTCCTAGCATCAGCAATAAGACAACAAAAGGAAATAAAAGGCATCAGAATTGGCAAAGATGAAGTCAAACTTTCACTTTTCACAGATAACATGATACTCTGCATAGAAAACCTGACAGACTCCACCAGAAGCCTACTAGAACTGATCCATAAATTCAGCAAAGTCGCAGGGTACAAAATCAATGTACAGAAATCAGGTGCATTTTTTAATACACTAATAATGAAGCAACATAAAGAGAAATCAAGAAACTGATCCCATTCACAACTGCACAAAAACCCATAAAATACCTAGGAGTAAACCTAACCAGATATAAAAGATCTGTATGATGAAAACTATAGAAAATTTATGAAGGAAATTGAAGAAGACACAAAGAAATGGAAGAACATTCCAAGCTCATGGATTGGAAGAATAAACATTGTTAAAATGTCATTACTACCCAAAGCAATCTACACATTCAATGCAATCCCCATCAAAATTGCACCAACATTCTTCTGAAATGAGAACAAACTATCCTAAAATTTGTATGAAACGACAAAAGACCCCAAATAGCCAAAGTAATACTGAAGAAGAAAACTAAAACGGGAGGCATCACAATTATAGACTTTAGCCTCTACTACAAAGCTGGAATCATCAATAGAGTACGGTATTGGCACAAAAACAGACACATAGACCAATGGAATAGAGAACTCAGAATTGGACCCACAAATATATGGCCAATTAATCTTGTACAAAGCAGGAAAGAGCACCCAATGGTAAAAAGACAGCCTCTTTAACAGGTGGTGCTTGGAGAATTGGACAGCAACATACAGAAGAACAAAACTAGATCATTTTCTTATGCCATACACAAAAATAAACTCAAAATGGATGAAGGACCTGAATGTGAGACAGGAAACTACCAAAACCCTAGAGGAGAAAGCAGGAAACAACCTCCTTGACCTCAACTGCAGCAATTTCGTACTGGACATATCACCAAAGGCAAGGGAATCAAGAGCAAAAATGAATTATTGGGACCTCATCAAGATAAAAATTTTTCATGGCAAAGGAAAAATCAATACAACTAATAGGCAACCAACAGAATTGATAGGGAAAAGATAGTTGCAAATGACATATCAGATAAAGGGCTAGTGTCCAAAATCTACAAGGAACTCACCAAACTCCACACCTGAAAAACAAATAATCCAGTGAAGAAATGGGCAGAAGACATGAATAGACACTTCTCCAAAGAGGACATCCATATGGCCAACTGACACATGAAACCACACTCAGTGTCACTCAACATCAGGGAAACACAAATCAAAACCACACTGAGATACCACCTCATGCCATCAGAGTAGCTAAAATGAACAAATCTGGAGACTAGATGCTGGTGAGGATGTGGAGAAACAGGCACCCTCCTACACTGTTGGTGGGAATGTCAACTGGTACAGCTACTCTGGAAAACAGTGTGGAGGTTCCTCAAAAAATTAACAATAGAACCTCCCTAGGACCCAGCAATAGCCTTCTGGGGATCTACCCAAGGGATACCGAAGTGCTGATGCATAGGGGCACATGTATCCCAATGTTCATAGCAGCACTTTCAACAAAGCCAAATCATAGAAAGAGCCTAAATATCCACCAACTGATGAATGGATCAAGAAGATGGGGTTTTTCTATACAATGGAATACAACATTGGCAATGAAAAGTAATGAAATCTGGCTATTTGTAGCAACGTGGATGGAACTCAAGGGTGTTATGCTAAGTGAAATAAGATAGACGGAGAAAGACAGATACCAAATGTTTTCACTTATAAGTGGAACAGGAGAAACTTAACAGAGGATCATGGGGGAGAGGGAGAGGAGGGAAAAAATAGTTGGGGAGGGAGGGTGGCAAACCATGACAGACTCTTGAATACTGAGAACTGAGAGCTGATGTGGGTAGGGGAGAGGGGAAGGGAGGTGATGGGCATAAAGGAGGGTACTTGCTGGGATGAGCACTAGGTGTTATATGGAAACCAATGTGACAATAAACCAGAAAAGAAAAACAAATTATATAGAAAAAATAAAAATAAATAATTCACCATGGATTGCCCCTCTACTCCCCCCCAAAATCCCCCTTCATACATTAGATATAATGATTTAGAAAGAAAGATTTAGACCAGAGAGTCATCTTTTGTGATCGAAGTGATATCCATATTAAGAAAAGGGTATTCCCACATGCTTAATTTCTTTTGTAGATATTGATGCAAAGCTTTTGGTTCAGAAGTTAACAGTCAAATCAGCTTTGTGGTCCTAGTAGACACTGAACAGTTGATAAAAATAATGAAATTAACAACTACTAGTGATGCTCTCTTTTAGTTCTTGTTTTTCTAACCTGTTAATCATGACCATATAATTACTTAAGACATTTACAGGGCACCTAGTTGGCTCAGTTAGTTGAGCGTCGACTTTGGGTTAGGTCATGATCTCATGGCTTGTGAGTTCGAGCCCTGTGTGGAGCTCTGTGTTGACAGCTCAGAGCCTGGAACCTGCTTCTGATTCTGTGCCCCCCTCCCCCGCCCCCCCCCCCCCCCCCCCCCCCCTTTTTTTTCCTTCTCCAAAAAAAAAAAAAAAAAAAAAAAAAAAAGACATTTTATCCATTACATGCATAATAATTCTTATTAAACTAGAAGTATAGCCTGGGGTTGTTCTCATAGCCTCTCTAACTCTCAGTTTCTTTATCTGTAAAATGGGGATAATTTTTTCTTTTGGAGTTATTGTACAACTGTATGAATTACAGATAGTATATGTAAACTGCCTGATAGGGGGTCTGGTACATGGAAGAGGATAAATAAATGACAACTATTAACTACATTTATTATATGAACAATGATCACCTATCTTTCACTACACTATGCTAATAAAGGTTAAAAGAGAACCAACAAATGGTCCTTATTTGAAAGGATGTACAGATTAGATGGAGAACAGGGCAGGTTAATAAACATACAAGCTGGCATTTTCCAAGTGCCAACCTTCTCTTAATAATCATGCCTTTCTTATAGAGACAGCCATTCTGAATGGCAGGCATTTCATAATGTAGTTATCATACCTAAATAACAGCCATTACCCAAATTTGTATTTCTGGATGACCCTTTTATTTGCATACAGTTTTGCTGGTGCTTTGTAATATGCACTATGGTAACAACAAGGACCAATTTTCTTCCATTTTACAGAGTGAGAACTGAGAAGAAAAAAATATAATATTTTTGTGATATTATGCAAGAGGGGTTTGCAGATGGATAATCAGAAAGCAGATATGTTGATACCTATGCTTGTGTTCACCTTTCTGTCCCACTGGAGTTCAGAGGAATAAGATTCACTTAAGAATGGAGTCTTATTTTTCTGTCTCTTAAAATTCATTATATTTACTCTAAAAACACTCATGGTTCTAATGAACACTGGAAACTGCCTTCACCTTTCATCTCCTTGAAATCACGCCAGAAAAAGCCTCCAGCATGCTCAACTCTAGTTTACGTTTTCTAAAGTTTCTTCCTCCCTGGATGATGATAGTGAGAATCATCACTTGTTAACATACAGATGACTCCAGAAATTTCTGCACTTCAAAGTGAATCCTTTATTCACCTGAGTGTTTAACTGTGTCAATGTGCTCTCGTTATCAGATTTAATTGAATAATTCAACAAGGAAATGTGCCCAGTGCACACATTATACAGATGTATTTGCCAGAGTTACTTGGCTTGTGGGAGAGAACAACCCTCTGATGCCCTGTGTTATTTAGAAAGGCCATCACAGATGTCAACATATGAAGGAGATAGATACCCATGGTAATATGTGAATATCAAAATAATCCCTAGTTTATTTTCCCATCACATTGATAGTATACTGCCCTTGTACTGGAGTTACAGAAGTGAACAGTTGGCCACAAGGAAGTTGCTGTACTTATCCTCTCACTGGATGGTATGTTATTCTTAGTCAACATAAAGGTTGTCAAGAGCAGCTGTTAACTAAGGTGAAGTAGGAAGCCTTCCATGTGTGAAGATCTTGTTAGGTTCCTGATTTGCAAGTAGAAACCAAATGAAACATTTCTGATCTCATGGGAAGATATAGATATATTTCCATTCCATTTACCTAAGTGTAGTTATAAAAACTATACAGTACAAACTGTTTTTCTTTGCTAATTCATATAGAGACTTGATTAAACTAGACAATCAGATATATCTAAGTTTAATTAGACCTATTATATACCACATAAAATAGAGAACGTACAAAAATAATTTACCATAAGACTATTGTATAAGTCAGCTTTTTGCTGCAATAATGGTATGTAGAAAACAGCCCCCCAAATTTCAGTTGACTTTTTAACAACAGACATTAAACAACTTTTTAAACAACAACCATTTCTTGCTCATAAGTCTGTGGCTACAGTATGGCTCAGCTAGACTTGGTTGGGCTGGGTTTGGCTGGGCTTGGTACCAGGATGTGGGCTGGATTCAGGTCTATTCCATATGTTTCCCCATTCTGGGACTCCAGAAGAAATGTGGCTCCCTGGGACAATATCTTTTTATGGTGGATGGCAAGAATACAAGAGGGCAAACCTAACCACACATACACATTACAAGTCTGGTTGAATGTAGTTCCCATTATGTCCTCTTAAATTTATTGGTGAAGCCAAGTCACCTGGTCAAACTCCAAGCTATTGACACTGGGAAGCATCTCTTCTAAAAATATGTCCAGGCTGAGGAAGACAGAATGGTAAAGAAATAATATAATTGATCCTAGCTGGTTACTGTAAGCTGCTGAATCAAGTTTAGACCAACTGAACCACAAAGAAATTCAACCAATCAGAATCAATCGTGTATTTAAAAAAATCAAGGTATTTTTAATTCCCTTTAAATCATTATGGCATGTGATTTCCCTTCCATTGAATCAATGGCTTTCAGGGCTTCAGAGCCTGAATATACGCATTCTAGAACAAAAAGTTACTGCTGAGACTCAAATTAGGCTATTTGAGTCTCTCATAAGACAGTATTTTTTTTAATGTTTTTTTATTTATTTTTGAGAGACAGAGAGAGACAGCGTGAGCAGGGTAGGCTCAGAGAGAGAGGGAGACACAGAATCCAAAGCAGGCTTCAGGTTCTGAGCTGTCAGCACAGAGTCCGACGCGGGGCTCGAACCACAAACTGAGATCATGACCTGAGCCGAAGTCGGATGCTCAACTGACTGAGCCACCCAGGCACCCCAAGACAATAATTTTAAAGGTCAGATTTTGTGGAAGAGAAAACAGATTTGCAAATTCCAAAAATCCTCCTTAACATACAAAAAACAGAGCTTAGGATTCTGAATGTCATCTTCCCCCCTTAAGTAGAAGTAGAAAGTGCTTATGATAGGACAAAAAGGAAGTTCCTAATTGCCTTCGAGGAAATGGCACCTCTGCGTCTTAGAGGTGGGAGACTGAAGAAGGGCAAACCATCATACAGGTGGGGCCTGGAAACCCCTGCTGGATAAGAGGCTGAATTAGCATTTTCAGATAAGTGGGGAAATTCTGAAAACAGTAAAGCTTGTCCTGGGTGCTTAACACTAATATCTCAAGCCCTTTTTGAGAAGCTTCATGTTCAGCCTACTGCTGGAGTAATACTTCTTTCAGGAAGTAGGTCAGTGTATCAATCAAGGTTTTCCAGAGAAACAAACCAGTAAAAGATATATATATATATGAATTTATATATGTGTGTGTATAAAGAGATTTTATTCCAGGAATTTCAAGGACTGGGGAACTGGCAAGTTCAACTCAAAGGCAGACTGGAATGCTGAATATTTCTCAGGTAGGAGTTGATGCTGTAGGCTTGAGGCAGAATCTCTTCTTCCTCAGTGAAACCTTAAGGCGTTTCAATTTACTGGATGAGTCCCATCCACATTATTGAACATAATTTCCTTTACCTAAAGTCAACAGACTGTAGATCTACAAATTACCTTCACCATAACACCAAGATAAGTATTTGAATAACCAGGTGCAATCCTTAGCTAAGTTGACACATAAAACTAACCATCACAGCAACAGCTGAGGAAAATCTTTGATGTCTAGGTAGGAATTCCTAGCACTCCTGCTTTCAAATGGTCTGTATTTGGTATATAAAGAATCCAGAAATTCCCAGCTAACCTATTCTAAGAGATAAAAGATGAAGGCATTAAGTCCCATTTAAATTCTCTGAGCATCACTTCTAAGGCCTCCATTTGCTCAAATTTCTTTTTTTTTTATTTTTAAAACTATTTATTTATTTTTAAGACAGTGAGAGATAGAGTATGAGTGGGAAAGGGGCAGAGGAAGGGAGACAAAGAACTTGAAGGAGGCTCCAGGCATTGAGCTGTCAGCACAGAGCCCAACATGGGGCTCAAACTCACAAACTGGGAGATCATGACCTGAGCCGAAGTTGGACACTTAACTGAGTCAGCCACATAGGTGCCCCTCAAATTTCTTAGGACTAGTATAGATAACAGAGGAGAGAGCCTTGAGTTTTTCTAGGGGTTCGAGCATGTGGTCAAGCCACATCAAATTAATCTCTAAACTATTAAGCTTCTACAAGATCAGGCTGTTATAGATGAGTTTTGTTGGTTGATGAATCTATTTTCTATTTAGGATTTAGAATAGAAATGTTAATTTAGGACTTTCTAATTTAAGAGTAGTTGAACAATCATATGCTGTAATATATAGTGTTGAGTTTTTTGTGCTTGGACTTATAGTAATAAGATGCAATCAATATGGAACAATGTCTATCATTTTATTTATTAGCACTGATATAAATGTTACAATGATTACATAATTTTTGTATCTCATAAACATCGAAGCGATTGCACCATTTGATTTTAGCATATACTAAATCTAATTATGAACATACAAGTTTGTTGAATATAATTTTAAAATAAATGAGGACTGTTTTCTTCAAACCTTACGCTTGGAACTGTCATCAATATTCTTTTAAAATGCAAAAATGTACATAGAGAGTCAAATATCATTGTAAATAGAATTGATGAAAAAAGACTTCAAAAGGATAAAAATGAAAATTTCAAATGGATTTTTTATTTATTTTTAGTTTTTTAAAAATTTATTTATTTTGGGAGGGGGAGGGCAGAGAGAGGGGGAGAGAGAGAGAACTTTAAGCAGGTTCTATGCTGTCAGCATGGAACCCAATGCAGGGTATGATCCCACAAGCCACAAAATCATTATCTGAACTGAAATCAAGAGCCCCTCACTTAACTGACTGAGCCACTCAACTGCCCCTCATATTCATTTTTAAAAAGCAAACATAAATAAAATATAACAGCCATGGACTTTTTTTGCTTAATAAAATTTTTTGAAATAGAAAGCAAAAATTAGTAGAACTAGGTAGACTAGACCTTATCAAAATGGGAAAAAATGCATTTCAAAGGACACTCCCAAGAAAATGAAAAGACAACTTACAGAATGGGTAAATCCTATACCTTATAATGGGCTGGTATCCAGAATGTACAAATACCTCTAAAAACTCAAAAATAAAAATAAAAACCACTTAGAATTAGGCAAATACTTTAAATAGCCATTTCTCCAAATATATACAAATTGCCAGTAAGCACATTAAAGAGATAATAAATATTATTAATCATTAGGGAAATGTAAGACAGTGAGATACCACTTCATATCCACTAGAATGGGTATATAAAGAAGACAGAAAATAACAAGTGTTGGCGAGGATGTGGAAAAATTAGAACCCTTACTTACTGATGATGGAAATGTAATATGGTGCAGTCACTTTGGAAAAGAGTTTGGCATTTACTCAAATGTTATATATACAGCTACCATGTGACCCAAAAATTCCATTTTTACTCTATATCCAGGAGAAATGAAAGCATATATCCATACAAAAACATGTACAGGAAGATTCATAAAAGCCTATTCATTACAGCTAAAAAGTAGAAACCAACACAAGTGTCCACCAACTGAGGAATGCAGTGTACCCATACAATGAAATATTATTTGGCAATAAAAAGAAAGAAGTACTGATAACTGCTACAATACAGATGGTCCTTGGAAACATAATGCCAAGTGAAAAAAGTCAGATACAAAAGGTCATGTATTATATTATCTATTTACAGAAAAAGAGGGTAGATCAGTGATTATCAGGGTCTTGGGAGGGGGAGACCATGGGCAGTGACCATTAATGGGTATGGGGTTTCTTTATGGCAGAAATAGTCTGGAATTAGAATTGTAAAAGTGTCTAAATACCCTAAAACTCTCTGAATTGTATATTTTATGGTATGAAAATAGTATGTAAATAAAAAAAATAATTTGTAGAACTATAAGGATATAAAACCCATAGTGATAAAAGAAAACTCTGTCTCACTTTCTTCAGAGATTGGCAGATCAAGAAGATAATAAGAATAAAGAAAATTGCAATGGCCTAATCAACAAGCTTGAGTTGACTGATTTCAGTTCAACTTTGTGCCCCCTAGAAAAGAGAATGCATATTACTTTCAAATATATACAGAATCATACACAATGATTCACTAATACAAGATTGATCATGTATTAGTAGAAATAAATACAAATTCCAATAGCTTATCATATATAGCCACATTCACTGGTAACAATGCAATATAGGTTAGAAATCAGTGAATTAACTAGATTTAAAAGTGATATGTACCCTGGAAAAACATTTCTAAATAACTCTTGGGTTCAAGAAAAATAAAAATTAAGCTACAAAATATTTTGTAACTAGACAGCAGCAAAAACAATTTATATCAAATCTTAGAAGAAGCAACCATAGAGAGAATTAACAAAAAATTGAAAGTCTTAAATGTAATTTCCTTTGAGGATAGAAGAAGTAATAAAAAGAAACTAAGTTTTAAAACTAAAGGAAAGAAAAGAGAAAGAAGGAATTAAAGATAAGATGTTAAGGAAACCAAAAACAAAGAACAAAGATAATCACAAATTAAATCTCATTATTTGAAAATACTCATTGTCAAATACCAAAAGATATACATTGACAGGAATCAAAGAAAAAACAGCTACCCAAATAACAAGATTAGGAACAAAGATGTAATGTACCTAGGGGAATAAAATACAGTAAGAAGGTATACCAATAAATGCAAATATCAAAGAAATGGACACTTAAAATTTTTTTAAATTTAATTAATGCTTTATTTAACTCCAAGTTAGTTAACATAGTGTAATATTGGCTTCAAGAATAGAGTTTAGTGATTCATTACTTACATACAACACCCAGTGCTCATCCCAACAAGTACCCTCCTTTGTGCCCATCAACCATTTAGACCATTCCCCTATTCAACACCCCCCACCCCCCAGCAACCCTCACAGTTTGTTCTCTGTATTTAAGAGTCTCTTATGGTTTGCCTCCCTCTCTGTTTTTATCTTACTTTTCCTTCTCTTCCCCTATGTTCACCTATTTTGTTTCTTAAATTCCACATATGAGTGAAATCATATGATACTTGTCCTTCTCTGACTGACTTATTTCCCTTAGCATAATACATTCTAGTTCCATCCACCTTGTTGCAAATGGCAAGATTTCATTCTTTTTAATTGCCAAGCAATATTCCATTGTATGTATGTATACCACACCTTCTTTCTCCATTCATGAGTAGATGGATATTTGGGCTCTTTCCATAATTTAGCTATTGTGGATAGAGCTGCTATAAAGATTAAGGTGCATGTGGCCCTTAAAGTCAGCATTTCTGTATCCTCTGGACAAATACTTTGTGGTGCAATTGGTAGGTCATAGAGTAGCTCTGATTTTATTTTGTTTATTTTTTTTTCTGTTTTTTATTTATTTTTGAGAGACAGAGAGGGACAGCGCGAGCAGTGGAGGGTCAGAGAGAGGGAGATACAGAATCAGAAGCAGGCTCCAGGCTCTGAGCTAGCTGTCAGCACAGAGCACGATGCGGGGCTCAAACCCACGAACTGTGAGATCATGACCTGAGCCGAAGCTGGACGCTTAACCGACTGAGCCACCCAGGCGCCCTGAGTAGCTCTGATTTTAATTGAGATATCTCCACACTGTGCTCCAGAATGGCTGTACCAGTATACATTCCCACTTACAGTGCAAATGGGTTCCCCTTCTCTGCATCCTTGCCAGCATCTGTTATTTCCTGGGTTCTTAATTTTAGCCATTATGACCAGTGTGAGGTGATATCTCATTGTGGTTTTGATTTGTGTTTCCCTGATGATGAGTGATGTTGACATCTAGATGTCTTCTTTGGAAAGGTGTCTGTTGATGTCTTTTGCCCATTTCTTCACTGGATTATTTATTTTGGGTTTTGAGTTTGATAAGTTCTTTATAGATTTTGGATATTAGCCCTTTATCTGATATGCCATTTGCATATATCTTCTCCCATTCCATTGGTTGCCTTTAGTTTTGTTGATAATTTCCTTTGCTGTGCAGAAGCTTTTTATCTTAATGAAGTCTCATGTTTGCTTTTGTCTCCCTGGCCTCTGGAGATATGTCTAGTAAGAAGTTGCTGCAGTTGAGGTCAAAGAGGTTGTTGCCTATTTTCTCCTCTAGACTTCTGATGGTTTCCTGTCTTACATTTAGGTCTTACATCTACTCTGAGTTTATTTTTCTGTATGGTGTAAGAAAGTGGTCCAGATTCATTCTTCTGAATGTTGCTGTCCAGTTTTCTCAACACCATTTGCTAAAGAGACTGTCTTTTTTCCAATGACTATTCTTTTCCTGCTTTGTAGAAAATTAATTGGCCACACATCCGACACATGAATTCAGCAAAGTTGTAGGATATAAAATCAATTTAGAGAGATCAGTTGCATTTCTATACAATAATGAAGGAGTGGAAAGAGAAATCAAGGAATTGATCCCATTAACAATTACACAGAAAACCAAAAGATACTTAGGAATAAACCTAACCTAAGAGGTAAAAGATCTGCATATGAAAACCATAGAAATTTGTGAAAGAAATTGAAGACGACACAAAGAAATGGGAAAACATTCCATGCTCATGCACTGGAATAACAAACATTGTTAAAATGTCTATACTACCCAAAGCAATCTACACATTCAATGCAATCCCTATCAAAGTTAACACCAGCATTCTTCACAGAGGTAGCACAAACAATTCTAAAATTTGTATGAAACCAGGAAAGACCCCAAATAGCCAAAGTAACAATGAGAAGGAAAATCAAAGCTGGAGGAATCACAAATCCAGGCTTCAAGCTATACTGGAAATCTGTAATCATTAAGACGGGATGGTACTGGCACAAAAATAGACACATGAATCAATGGAACACAATAGATAACCCAGAAAAGAATACTTTTTTACATTTTTTTTTTACGTTTTGAGAAAATGTAAATCATAGGGGTATAAGGGTGGCTCAGTTGGTTAAACCAACTTCAGTTTAGGTTATGATCTCATAGTTTGTGGGTTCAAGCTCTGTGTTCGGCTCTGTCCTGATAGCTCAGAGCCTGGAGCCTGCTTCAGATTCTATGTCTCCTTCTCTCTCTGCTCCTCCCCCACTCACACTCTGCTCTGTCTCTCAAAAATGAATAAACATTAAACAAAATTTTTTAAAATTTAAATTATAAAGACTGGCCCAGTAAAATACTTAAATAGACTAAGGCCAGAAAAGAAATCAAAATGATAGTTATTGATATGTCTTTGCCAAAGGCACTAGGATGACTGCTATCAACTTTTCAAACAACACATATAGTCAACTCTTATTATTGTGTAGTCATGCTCTATAAAGTTACTACTAACTTAATTAATGAATTCTGAATCATTGCAAGAGTAAATACAGAATTAGGTTCCTGTGAGCCTCTGCCACAACATTTTCATCAAGTGATCAATATATAATTTTGTTTTATGTATTTTTCTGTTTAAAGACACTTATTTAATATTTTTTGTTTATTCACTAACATTGAACTCATGGGAACAACACAAAAAGAGGATTGAACAAAACTTATTTAACACACGGATTTTCTCCATAAGGCATATCACAGCCTTCCTGTACTAAGAACACTAGACAACATGCCAACACCAGGGTTGGGGGCCATTTTAAACCAAAGAATCACCAACATAAAAAAAAAAAAAAGCACAAAAATGCAAAGAACATGGCACTAAGTAAACTACAAAAAAGATACTAATCACAGTATTAGAGCTAAAACAAAAAGGCAGGGCATTGTCTTGTTCAACTTCCACTGTAAACTGTAGGGTGATTCAAATTTTTCACCTATGGTTGCAAAAGACTATGAAATCACTGTAAATATTGATTTGGGGGTTACGGATGAATTTTAGTTTCTAGGTAAATTCACAAGTACATAATATACAAATAATGAGGAACAACTTTAAATGCTTATGTATCAAATTGCTCCAAGAAATAGAAAAATGAAGAATTATGCCACTCGACTAAACCCTGATGCTAAATAGGGCTGAGGACCACGCAAGAAAATTATAGGCTCATTCTGTTATAAACAAAGAATCTAAAATGTTATCTAAAATATTAGTAAATTGAATCTGGTGAGAGAGTAAATGAACAAAATTTTAGTAGTATGATTTAGCTGAGGAATTCAAGGATGATTCAAAACTAGAAAATGCATTAGTATATTAATTAACCCTTTAAAGAAGTAAAACAGCATTAACTCAATAGGTACAGAAAAAGTATTTGATAATTTAACATTCAATCATGATAAAAAATTTTCTATATATTTCTTAGCAAACCAGGACTTGCTGTACCACTTGGCCAACAGCTTGAGGATAAACTCAACATAGAAGTATAATAAAGCAAAAAGACTTTCATAAAAGCAGAGCTGGAATTTGACATGCTGTACCTGCTGCCACTCTAAGTTGGAATTTTCTGGAATGTAAAATAATATACTTGTATATTATTCAAGCTAATTTTAGTTATGTGATTTGGTTACTTCCTGACTAATATGAAAAGCAAGAGCTAAAACAGTCAAATAAATTCAGATGATATGATTACCTACCTAAAAAAAAAAAAAGAATCCCATATCATAACTATTGGAACCAATAAAAAGATTTAATAAAGTAGCCAGATATAGGAATAACATCTAATAATCCATAGCTTGAGCATCATCATAAACTTTGAACAGTTTTTAAAAAATTTATCAAAAAGGCAATAACCACAAAGAAATATGATAAATTAGACTAAAATAAAGTAAGTAAAGAGAGTCCTCAGTGAGAGAAAACAGTGGCAATACATATACTCAATATATACAAAGAACTCCTATAAAGCAATAAGAAATATACAAACAACACAAAAGAAAAATGAGCAAAAGCCTTAAACAGGTACTTCACAAATTATATCCAAATGATCAGTGCACACTGGAAATCTGTCTCACCTTATTAGTCATCAGAAAAGAGTAAAATTAAATCCATGGTGTGATAGTACTTTACACTATTACACTAAATTGCTATAATGAAAAGGGTATGGGATATCAAATATTGGCAGGGGTGCAGAACAGTATTGATGGCTTGTGTACTAAATGAAACCAGAACTCTCATATATTGATGGTAGAACTATAAATTGATTCAACTACCGTAAACATCTGTTTGGCAGTACCTATTAAATTTACGGTTAAGCCATGCCCTCCTAGGTATATAACCAACAAAAATGCATATGTGAGTTCAAGTGTACAAGACATGTTTATAGAACGTTTACAGAAGTACTATTTGTAATAGCCCCAAACTACCCAATGACCATAAAAATAGGGTGGATAAATAAATTGTGATATTTGAACAACAACAAAAAATACTACTCTGCAATAAGAATGTACAAATGTCAGCTACACATAATAAGGCTAAATCTTGCAAACGTAATGTGTGATGAAAGAAGCCAGGCATGAAGGAATTCATAATGTTTGAGTCCCTTTAAATGAAATTCAAAAACATGTAACATTATCCCGTGGTGTTAGAAGTTAGGATATTGGTTACGCTTGGGGTGGAGAGGCAGTGGGGGAAAGGGAGCATGAAGGAGGCATCTTTTCTTAACAAGAGTGCCACAGTGAATCTGTGAAACTGTAATAAACTACACACTCTCATGAAGACTAGCTTTTCTTTAATAAAACCACCCCTCCAAAGGCTACTGCAACAAAACAAAACAAAAACCAAGAACTTTCCTATGCACAATCAATAATTAGTTAGAAGAAAATATCTCATTCAAAATAGGAATAGAAATATGATATACCTAGTACAAATCTATAGGAAATTTTATACACACCATTGAAAACAAGTTTTTTTAGTAAATAAAGATATCTACTATGTTCATAGATGAGAAAAATCCCTATAGTTCAACAGCTCAGTCATGCCTGTAGAAATTTGGCTGTAATGAGAACAACCCTTCTGCTCCTCCCCGCAACATGTACAGCTCTGAGCCAAGAGATTAGTGCCAGCTCTGAGACTTTGAACAGTTCAGATTATTGAAGAATCTCACATTTAACAGAGGGTTAGAAGAAGAGAAGAAAATATATTGATATCACCTAACATTTTACTTGACAAAAAATAAAGGGAAATTAAAACTTACAGATTAGTATCCTGGTATGTAATTTCCATTTCAATGTGTCTATAAAATCAAAATTTGCGTAGTCCAGAAAGGATAAATAGCTCTCAGTCTGGTATCTGCAAAGATTATATAAGGCCCATACTCTGCTAGATATTAAGGCACACTAGAGAACTCTAGAAGTTTCAACAGTGTGGAGTTGTCACAGGAATAGGCAAATTAACCAGTGGAATAAAAAATGAATAAAAAGACTCACATAATGACACTCAAACCTATGCTTAGTAGGACTAACTGACTTAGTTGGTCACTAATTAAATTG
Source organism: Suricata suricatta (assembly GCF_006229205.1). Lineage (NCBI taxonomy): Eukaryota > Metazoa > Chordata > Mammalia > Carnivora > Herpestidae > Suricata > Suricata suricatta. The sequence continues at coordinate 77,794,195 of NC_043701.1, read as the reverse complement.
AATTTAACACTATCAACTAAATAAGGTACATTATTATGTGTCACATTGTTTCTATAACTGCTTTACCTCTGAATTCTAGTTTTAGAACTACAGATTTAACTAAAGGAAAACTATACTGAATACTATGACTCATTATAAATGTTCAATTGATATTAAATATTTATTATTGTCCTAAACACTATTTTCCTATATTCCATTTTTAATTGGTTGGTGTTACTTGAAAATGAAAAGCAAAAAACTAATATCACTTATAATTTCTAAGAAAGATCATAAAAATCAATCTTATCACACAATAAGCCACTTGCTTTTGGAATGCCAGTTAAATGCGTGATGAGTGAATACTAATGGGTTGAGTATTAAAGAGCTGTGGGTTGGTAGGGACATCAGTCCATGGGTGGGTAAGGGCTCTTGGTTTGCTACTGCCCTCACCAGTTTATACCACACTGACAATCAGAGAGGACCCTATGCTGGCCGCATGGCTGGATTCTGCTCCCTATGCCTTTTTGATTCCCAGCTCTGCAGGGAATCATTAGAAACATGAATTCACAAAATTCATTGAGCCTAATACATGTAGGGCACTGGAATTTGTTTGAGGAAATGTTTCTGACTGTGAAAATATCTACAATTTAATGAAAGGGGATAAAGACAAGCCAAAAAAAAAAATTGCAACTGGAAACCATGCTTCCAACAGTGTAAGTCACAAGTATCCTCTGGAATTTGGAGAAAGCCAGATCATTTTTATCTGGCCCTGCATCTCGGAGAAGTTTCCAAATATTCCCTAATTAGCTCTGAGATGTTATAAATTGACATTTTTTCCTCCACGAATTCAATATCCAATGCCATTACTATTTGTAATAAAATAGATCTAAGTTACAGTTAATACACATAAGAAATTCCTGCTTGTGGCCAAGAGTAGAGCATACTTCACATAGGAAAATGGGGAAGGTCCATCACTTAGCTAAATGTTGCAGAAAACTAGAAAAGGCAGCATAGTGGGTAAGGGATCTGGAGAAAGGTGAGAACCTATTCTCTGAGAACAAAGAGAGTGAGAAACAGGATGCAGGGCTTAGAATCCTAGAGGGCATGTGGAACTGATGCCTTCTGAGAAATTTTAAAAGTTTGCAAACAGATTAATCCTTATATTATTTTTTTTTTAATGTGGCCTTTTTTTTTTTTTTTTACCTTGCCCACTGAGTAGCATCTTACATTAAATAATGAAAAGAATGATATCAGTTCCCCTGTTCTCTGTTCTGTGATGGGAACAGTACAATTTTCAAGCTTATTTAAAAAGATGATCCATATTTTGTACTGACGTCAGAAATAAATAAAGCAAAAGAAGCCACTTGCTTTTGGAATGCCAGTTAAATGCGTATCTTAGGATTTGATTTAGGTTTTCTGACGTATTTTTCCCTACCACATTTACAGATGACTTTGAGATAATAAAAATTACTTTACATTAGAACAAAAACAAAGCTTCAGAGAGAAAATGTATCTGAATGTTTCATTCCCCTAACATTTCTACCCTTGAAACTAATCTAAATGTAAAACTAGATTTCCAACAATGTAAAGGAAAGCAATCACTGCTGAAATCCCAAAAGAGCCCCAAATTGTCAGAGAGAGGAAATTCCTTTCTTTTCCACAGAGGATCAATCATCCTGAAATGCCTGCTCCAAATACTGGTAGCAGTGAAATAATCATTCACCTGATATAGTGTTTCTTAATGCTAGGGTATGTTTACTTTCTTCCTGAAGTCTAAGTTATCACAACTATAAATCACATCAAAGAGAAATCAGGCCAGTAGCTAAATATTCTGACAGAAAATTCTTCAAAAGTCTATACTATATAATAATTTTGTGGAAATCTGCCTGTCTTATGCATACAATATTTTGCAAGTTTTAGATAATCTCTATTTCCCTTTCTTCATCTGCTTGTTTTGGTGACTTTAGGTTTAAAAAGAAAACAGTAACAGAAGAAATAATTTTATCCAAAACCATATGTCCAATTATTTTCTCATGCTAGTACTTACTTTTCATTAAGTTTCATTTAAAATTCACTCAAGCAATACATATTCATTGGGATAAATTAGAAAACACAGATAAACCACAAGAAAAAATAAACATAATATCAAAAGTCATCCACTAAAGATAACAGACATTTTGCTACAATCTATTCAGATGCTATTATGTTTGTGTAAATGTATGTATTGTATAAGGAATTTTAATGGGCTTCTTCTATACACAGCTATATTTTTTCAGCTGGCCTTTTTTTTTAAAACAATATAAATATCTTTCCATGTCAATACATATACTTTTAATATTAGTTTAAATCATTTTATTTAATCCTTCAGAGTCATAATTCATTTTTATTTTCATTCAACTAAGTATTTTATGTCCATATAATTTCTTCTTTAATCCACTGGTTGTTAAGAGTCTGTTGTTTAATTTCCATATATTTGTGAATTACAGTTTTCCTTCTGTTATTGATTTCTAGTTTCATTCTACTGTGGTCTGAGAAGATACCTTGCATAATTTCAATCTTTTAAAATTTGTTGAGACGTATTTTGTGACCTAATATATATATTCTAATTTGGAGAAGGTTCCAAATGCACTTGAGAAGAATGTGTGCAATATTCTGTATATGTCTTTTGGGTCTAGTTGGTCTATAATATTGTTCCAGTCCTCTTTTTTCCTTATTAAAATTCTGTCTAGTTATTTTATCTATTATTGTAAGTGGCATATGTAAGTCTCCAACTATTAATCCTTCAACTTTCTCAATTTTTGCTTCATGTATGTTAGGTGTGTATGTAATTATTATGTCTTCTTGATGTATTGACTCTTTTGTCAATATATAATGCCTTTTTGTCATGTAATGATTTTTGACCTAAAACCTATTTGTGTCTTTGGATCTAAAGTGAGTCTCTTATAGACAGCATACAGTTGGATCATTTTTAACCCATTCTGCCAACCTTTGTCTTTTAATTGGAGAGTTTAATCCATTTACATATAAGGTGACTGACTCTCTGGGAATTAAGTTCTCTCTTTCCCTATCAGCACCAGGAATCTACACCAGGGATATGGGCTGTCATCCTTAAGGCTGTTGTGGTGCCAGGGAAGGGGGGTGGGGCAAAGGTAAATTAAAACACCACAAAGCTTCCCCACTGGTTTCAGTGGCCACTGTCTTGATTAAGCATTTAAATGGCTGTTGTAAATCTTTGATTATTTTCCACAGTTTTGACAACATTGATTCCGACAGTTCTAGCCAAACTTTTCAGGATTTCTGTTGAGGGGTGGGCCTTTGGGGTTTCCCATTCTGCCATTTTTGCGGGCATTCTTTTAAAATATTATTTCCCGTTATGTGTTATTCTAACCTCCATTTATTTAACAAATATCATGTTTGTGGAGACTTATGACGACTTAAAATTGGGGCTATTATAAATAACACTATGGTGAACATATTTATAGCCTAAATTTATATATATTATTTTCCCCATGATAATTCCTACATAAGAAATGCTGTATTTTAGGAATAAAAGGATATAAATTTAGAGTTTTACTAGATAAATGACATTTAACATTAGCAGAGAGGGAAAAAGTCCCAGGAGTCAAATCTTAGCCCTGTTAGAGTGTTATGTTGAGGCATTTGAGTGAATTAATATTTGTTCAATTGCAACTTGTTTGACTCTTTCCTTAAAATAGCCAATTTCAAATGTGAGTTGTTGTACATGAGTCAGACCTCTAGTGCTCTAGTGGAGGTTGAAGCTGTACACTAACACCAAAGACCCTGCTGTGCATTAAAGACAAGACAGGGAATAGAAACCAATTCTTTTGATGTGGGGGGTATTTCCATTAACTCCAGACAATTTCTAATCTAAAGGTGATTTACAGCCATCCAGAAGCAAGCGGCCTGAATGACTAGGTTAATTCATCTACAGAGTACCATTGGGATGACCCATTCAAAATACTATTTAAAAAACCAAAATTACAAAGCTTAAGGTAAACTGTGTCTATAAACAATGATACCTCTGGATAATTTGTGCTTAAATTATTAATGCAGTATTTGTAGTAGACTTGTAGTATTCAATAAATTTAATACATCCTTCTTTCTCTCCTGATAATCCTCTGCTGAGTCCCTTCTACCTCTCCTTCCTACTAGCAAGGACAAGCTCCATACCTATCCATAAAGCAAAGCTATTTTGTCACTCACATGTTATTTTACAATTGGTAACTCTAGTCATATAATTGTCTACCTCTTTTTATATATTGCAGTTACTTATATTTAATTCTCCTTGTCCTTACTTGACAAAACCAACCAGAAACATTTGGATTGGAAGACTCATTCCTATGGTGACCATGCTTCAGTTTTGACCCTCAAGATTCATTATATTCTTCCATCTTCTGACTTTAACATGATATAATTTGTCTTTTAATTGATTTTAACAACACAGAATATTTTTGAATAGGAGTCAAATGAAAGAAAAGTATATTCCATTCTCCTATATGTTGAGTGGGATCTAGGATTTTACATCCTACTCCTGGTCAAAATCCCCTTCAAACCAATGGAATTCTGCACATGGGAAGAGTCAGATATGTTGGACAAACATTACCTCAGAAAACCTTTTGGTTGTTGGTGATGTCAAAATCTTTTGCAAATCTGCAAAAATCATTCTGCTTTTGGATGTAGTGTGGTGCTGCTTCAATTCCAAAATGCAAAGTATTTCAAGACCAATTTTCAAATTCCAGAGAAGGCTTATAGAACAGGTTTTTTGAAAATGAGGCTAAAGAAGTTATCTTTTCTAATATTAATCTCCTGTTATATTTGTTCTGAGAATTGTTGTAGAGACAAATTATGAATTAGGAATAGGAAATGACCATCAATTTAATTAAATTCCATCTAGCACATGTTGCATCTCTCTACCTATTTCTTCTAACTTGCACTTGACCATCAGCATCAATATCAAATTATCTTTTCAAGGGTGCCCTTATAAGAATAAATGGTATGTTTCCCAAGAGAAGGAAAGCATCATTTATGAGACAGCCAAAACTCTATTTCTATTTATTGATCCATTCATTATTTATGAATTGTCCTGTATACATTAGGAACTGAGCTACATGGTGATGGAAGAGGTATGTGTAATTTTCAAAGAATGAAAGTTATATCAGAATTTCAGGGTGAGCATGATATTTCTGCCAGATCCCATGAAAATATCCAAGGCTATATTTAACCTTTCAAACTTTAAAATTAAATTCAATGAAAAATAAAATGCACACATTTGAATTCATTCAGAATGTACCCTGAATAACTGTTAAAACTTGTTTTAATTTTCACTTTTCATACAGTTATTTGGCTAAGATTTACTTCAGTGTTAGTCTGAAATGTGGAAGCAAAGTGGCTTAGATGTGCTGACTGAGAATGGAAGTATCTTATTATTTATGTATAAAAGTCTCTTTTTTAGTGGGTCAGGTGTTACAACAAATAATTACTCAATGAAATATGTACTTACTGATAATTTTTTAAGAATAACAATTAATAAATGTTGACATCATCTTGCTTTTATTTTCAAGTTTCTGACAGGGGTACCAAAATGATCAAGGAGGGTTTATATAATTCAGCGCAACCAGAAGAAGGAAGCATTACAATTCCTCCTAGGAAAGAGTATTCTTGCTGATTCAGGAAATCTCAAAATTTGGTTCTTAGCATTTCTACCAAAACATTACGGAAATTTTTAGAATCAAGTTGCTAAAACCTTGGGTGGCTCATTCATCTTCAATAATAACATTAAGATTTACTGGAGCTAGCCAGAAACAGTAGGAAGAAGCTGCCCACAATTTTGTACAGCATTTTTGTAACAGACAAAATGGCAAGTTAAAAAAACTGTCATTTATAAAATTGCAGCACACTTTTCCTCCACAAACAAAGCCCACTGTGACATTTTATATAAGTTGCATTTCATCGCTTCTCGGCCTTTTGGCTAAGATCAAGTGTAGTATCTGTTCACGTCAGCTTAATAATAAGTTGCATTTCAGAAAACAAGGAAATGGCATCTTTTATCTCTAACTAGGCTCTGGAATTAATTTGCTCTTTTTTACTTGCATCAATATATTTGTCCTCCAATGGCATATGTTTCATCAGGGCAACCATGTGGAAAACTTATATACAAAGAAGTATTTGTTTCTTGCAAGGGCAGTGTGAACAGGGCATTAATGCAATTTTGATGACAGATAAAGTACTTTGTTATAGCAGAGAACATAATAATGAAGAGACTTACAGAGGACTTGGGCTTATTGGTTTGTATTTCTCCCATGGTAGAGTAGTAAAGTTGGCTCAACCATTTTTTTTTTGTAACTTTATTTATTTATTTTTTTAGAATATAACACTATTTTTTTAACATATGCAATTATTTTC
>NC_043701.1:77749455-77787693 GCF_006229205.1 Suricata suricatta | reverse complement strand
AAAAGTAGCTACCTTTTATATATGAAATGGATGATTAAGTCTTTGGTGTTGTAAAAGCAACTTCATTTAAACATAACCACCCCTACCACCAAAAAAAGAAGAGGAAAAAAAAAAGTAATGAAAATAGTAAGGGAAAAACCCAAGACACACTTCCTAGGGGGAAAACAAAACAACAAAAAAACAAAAAAAACCCATCATGTAATTTCTGTCCTTGACGGAATGTGTTAAATAAGCAAACACCACCAACAAGCAAAACAAGTACTACAATGTAAAAATAGTAAAAAAAAAAAAAAAAAAAGAAAACCCTCTCACATGCATAAATGAAAGATTGCACACAAAGAGCTCACATCTTTTCAAGCTTCAATAGTAAATATTCTGCTACTATGTATTAAACACTGCATGCTTTGCCCAAGCTAAGATGGCTCAACCATTTTAAATAGCTGAATATAGTGAAAGTATTTCTTAATATTTCTCCCCTCTGAATGGAGTAGCTTATAGCAATTTTAGGAAGTTTTTAAGATCTTATAAAGGATTTTGTAATGCAGATTTGGTCCAATAGGGTGACAATAATGACATGCTGCTGTTTGTATCTTGAATGGTTTTTAAGTGTGTAAAGAGATAGACTCCATAATAAAGTTCATCAGCCTTTGGGATACAGGATAAATCTATTGAATAATTTATAGCAATACTAAAGAGAAATTATATCTAGAAATGGGGAGTTATGTGGTAATTGATTTCTTACGGAGATATTATAAGAAAGTAAAGATGAAGATATTGACAATATTTTAATAGAAATGAGTTAGGTTATAAGGGATAATCCAAACATATTTCAGGATTGTAGAAAACAAAAATGGTGGAGAGGAAAGCTCAGTGGAGGAACAATCAGGAGTCTGGATTCGAATGCCAATTTAGCAACTGAGCCACCTAGAGCAAGTGACCAATGGTGGGGATAATAATGCTTGTCATTTATGACAATGCTTGGCAGTTATGAGGTGAGCCATGTGTTAATAATACAGTTCTTTGAAAATTAGAAATTACTCATCAGTTGTTATTTCAGAGCAACTTTAACAACCAGAGATAGACAGACAGATCTTGCCTAATATTAAAAAAAAAGACAAAGGTGTGTCTTCATTAATACAAAAATCTAGCATTCCATTAAAATCTAAGTTGTATCACCTATTAAATCTAGATGTTTCCTGTGGTAACATGGGTTTCCATGATAAATTTCAGCTTTAACACCTTGTTTTATGCAGTGTATGACATCATAACTTCAGTGTAGGTCTCTGGCAAGGATGACCGAGAGTTGTTGACGGAGGCTCAAAATGTACACTAAGGGAAAACCCAGGTCTTCCACTGTACTCTCTTCGTGAACTTAGCTTCAGGGAAATGTGGGAATATTACAGAAAGATCTTTACTCTCAAGTAGATTTCTGAGAGCTGACGGGCTGTGTGTTGGACAGAAACAGACCCCCCCCCCCGCCCCCCGCTGCCCGGCTAACATAGTCCTACATGGAAAGACATACAAATGGAATAGGTTACATAGAATTATTTTCTAATATTATTACTTTCTGAGAAGATACTTCAATTTAAAGTCTTTATGGATCAAGACAGAGTAATCACTAATTAACCAAAAATGGATTGATCAAAATGTTGCCAAACTGAGACCCTGGTGGGTCCACTTTATTAGGAAATGATTAATTTATAATTAGCTTACTAATTTTCTTTTTTTTGTGTTCAAAGAAAATTTTTTGTTATATTATAATTACATGAAATCTTAGGTTCCTCATGAATTTTCTTAAGCCTCTACCTAGCTTCTGCTGACTTATCTTAAGTCCAAATAGTGGAATTCAAAGCTCTTTTCAGAAGCTGTGAAACCTCAGAATTTTGGAAATTTAATACATCATTGAATGTTATTCCTCCAAAATTTGATACTATGCTTTTCTCTTCTCTTTAAATTTAGAAAGAGAATGACTTAAGAACCAAAAGAAAGATTGTTTTGACAATACTTCAGTCCAACAGGAAGTTCTGTAAATATCCAAGGAAACCTCACTCCTCAAATATTGCCATGTCCTTGCAGACCCAAGATACTGTGATAGTCATCATCATCTTAATTGCCCCTTCCTTTGCCACTTAGAGTTCCCACTGTCATTTAAAATTAAAATTAAAATTAAAAATAATTTTTAAAAGTAGGAAAAGAGAAATCATGAATCGTTAGTTGGGGTTGGAAAATGTTACTTGTTTCTCCTGCTGTAACCTCTATAATTTTTTTTATTTTCCTTGAATGGTTGGGTGGGGACAATAGATTGAAAGACCATTTAGAGTCAAGATTCTGGGTTTTACTTTTATTTCTGTGTTCCTCCATCTGGTTGAATTTCCCTGTCAACCAAATACTGAGATTTTGAGTGTATTGTTAGATAAATGTTTATATAGGCTTAAGATTCTTGGATTAAAGATGCTATAAAGGAAACGAATATTATTGTTATTACTCATGAGAAATAGTTTTAGTGCTGATTTTGGCAGGGTCTGGCTGCCTTTATGTTGGCTAACAAAGAAAAGTCAACACAAATTCTTCAAGCACATTTCTCTGCACTAGGTACTAACGGCATAAAAGCTATCAGGCTGGGAATTAAAAATACTTCCTTTAGAAAAGTATAATTAAATAAGAGAAGTCTTTCTCATGAAAATAACACAAGTAATTTTCCTACTCTTGATTAAATATCTGGTTGATTGTTGGGCACTAGCAGACACTCAAAAAAGACTTTTTGATGAATTCTTACCCACCTTACTCCCCAACCTGGTTAATTTTATCCTTTAAGCAACCCACCTGAATAAGCAGATTATCCAAGAGGAGTCTTTTAATAATAATAAAGCTTTTAATTATTATAATTTTTATTATATTTCTCTACTTTGAGATCCACATTTCCTTCCAGAGAAATTTATAAGGAATGGCCATATGTCAATAAAACTACAGGCTTTGAAGCATTTTCACAAAAATGAGTATGAGGACAGGTTATCAATTATTAAGTTAAGAGTTTCTGTCACTCAAATTTTCAATTAGGATACGTTCAGCTACAGGTTAACAGAAAACTTCTATTAAGCAGGTTAAATAATTTATTATTTTCCAGAAACACGGTTTCTCGGGGCTTTAACTCCACCTCTCTGACATCTTCCTAAGCTCTGCTAGTGCTTACATATGGATTCCTTCTCGGGTAGACATCAAAATGGCTGTAGTAGTTTTGGGCATCACATCTAGATACACCTCTGTCCACAGGAAGAAAAGGGGCCATGTCTTCTTTCTGAAAATTTGGAAGCAAGAAAATCCTTCCCAGAAACCCTACTTCTTCCTAGCAGACCTTCCGCCATCAATCATTGGCTAGAATCAGGTCACACGACTTTCCTAAACCACACACTGGCAAGGTGAATGAAATTAGCATGAATGGTAAACTAATAGAGAAGAATTTATGCTGGGAAACTGCGACCATGATACCTTTACCTAAGAAGTACTTAATTCCGATTTCTATAACATAAATCCTCTTAAGTACATATTCCATAATTTATCAATTCAGAATATATGCAAATGTATGTTTGAGTATACCAAAATTGACAACTTTAATAACTAAGATATTAAAATAATCTAGTATTAAGAGTTTCTCTTCATGGGTTCTGTTTTATAGATTCTATAAGAATAAAACTAAAGGACATAATAAAAAGAGATACAAAGTGTCCCTAGCATTGTTATTAATAAGGTCCAGAAGAAATGTAGTGCCTGGATCTCAAATACCTTTATCAGTATGTACATGGGGGAGGACAGAAGAAAAGGAAGAATCTTTTATGGGAAAATATAAATAATATAATATGGAAAACATTATTTTTCAACTCTCTTTAGTTTATGAAGCACTTCTATTTGCTCATTTGATCTTCAGCACAATCTGAAAGAAGTGATACAGAAAGAAGATAGGTTATGGTCCCCATATTACAACTGAAGAATGAGACTCAGAGAGCCCAGAGATATAAAGTTATACTGGTAGAGCAACAGAGTTGGCTCTTTTCAATAGAGAACTGTCCCTAGGGGATTATATCTATTTTTTAAACCATTAAGGTACTCATATTTATAACATACTTTTAACTATAGGAACTGCTATACATACAACATCTACAAAGTTTTGATTAGTTGGGATTCTCATTTATTCTGACTACCTACCATATGCCATACATGCTTAATTATGTCTCTATATTGAAGTTTGTTTATTCATATCTCCTGGATTTTCCCTCTAATTTGAAGATTCTTCTGGTTCTGAGATATTTTGATCTGGAGTTTAAATCTCTTCTTTGGATTTAGAGTTAAATGATTATTATAATCTCTCTAATTCTATGTCTTTAAAACAGGAAATAGAATAACCTAAAAGTTTAAGAGCAAGGAATTTGCCCCATTCCACACTTAATGCCTTCATGGTAGGCTACCTACTGGAGTTTTTCACAAAACTACCTGCATAGTCAGAGACAGAAATAATTTATGTTACTCCAAGGACTTTCCAGTTACTATGCCTATTCAGCTATAAAATTTCCAGGATAGATGGACACTGCTTTTTTAATGTATCTTAAATACCACTATTGTTAATCTTTTAACGTGTGTTATGTGTTATCAGTTTGGCTGGGTAAATTCAACAATTTGAATTATTATGAATCCATGCTCATGCCAGGCACTTAAGGAGCAAAGGAACTTTCAGAAATGGTAATTTAACCCCCTGCCCTTTTTTGGGGGAATTTAACCCCTCTTGATCCAAGTAAAAGAAATGTCATGGTGGAGAATGGAAACAAGTCCTGGCAGGTAACAAACCAATGTTTTCTCCACAGGCCATGATGATACTAGTAATTACTGTCACCTAAATCAAAATGATTAAAGTAAAATTATGTCCTTCCAGATGCTCAGCATACACTTCCTCACAGTAAATTAAAATCACCATTAAGCATCTGAAATGCCTATAATCTGAACCACAGCTGCAAGAAAAGTCACTGAATTGTGAATTTGATACCCCATATGTTATTGCACCAGTGTGGGTTTTCTTTCCCAAGACCCCAATTGCCCCCACTGGGATAATTTTTAAAAGAATGACATTGACTTGTACTCACAACTACTCCATAACTAAGAGGTAGCAAGTTAAATGTAACAACAACAAAAAAAAAACTACTTTGGAAAAATAGCAACTTCTAAAAATAGAGTTAGTTAGTCCCATGTTTCAGGTTTGAACTGCTGAAGAATCTACTGTTCATTATAAACCTCTCTTCCTTTCCCCAACTCAACACACATGCATATCAATAGCATCAAGATGTGGAGAGCTTGTTATAAGCGATTTTAGAATACTCTAAAAACCACTATTTAAAACACCATTTCCATTTCTTCCCACAAATGGAGCTAATTGCCAAATACACAGATTTGTTTAACTATGACCTGGTTTCTCTGAAGTGTCCAGATTTCTCTTCCATGGAGAAATAGACAAATGGTAGTCAAACAATCAAAGAAAGAAGTGAGACAGGGCATCTGGAAAATCCACGAAGAGAAGAATCACTCTTTGAATTACTAAATTGGATTTCCCTTTTTGACTAGTTTCAAAATGTTAGAGAAACTCATGAGTCTTCCTGGATGATTCACTGAGAACTAGCATAGAAGCTTCTTCTATAGATGCCTCAATCATTTTAAGAGCCTAGAAATTAAACTGCCTCTTTAGTAGTCCATCAAGAAAGTGCTTCCTAACCAGTTAGGTCTACAAAATGTTATATAAAAATGGAAACTTGAACTACTACAAATTCAAAATTTGAACATTCAAGTATATTCTGATGATTTTTATCCTATAGGTGCTTTCTATAAACCAGGTAATATATCTTTTATATCCATTTAGTCTGGGATAATGGTGGAGAAAGCTGGGACTGGTTACTGAATATATATATTCTTCAAAGAAAATGACCTCCATCTGGTATTTTGGCAATATGTATGTCACATATAATATCTTTCTAGGCATCTTTTCCAACATTTCTGCAATTTCTAAGCTGTAGTCTAATAATCAATAATGCTATTCTTAGAGACCAGAGACCAATTTCTATGTAGACAAAATTGCATACTTTTCCTTCTATAAGCTTTCTAAAGCTCTGATTCTCACATCAATACATATTAGGATCAGTTAGGAAGTTTCTGTAAGACAAAAATGCCAGTGCTTGAGCCCAACATCAAGGACAATTAAAATGATAATCTTTGGGCATGTAACCCTGTTATCAGTATATTTTAAAAGCTTCCCAGGTGACACAAATGTGCAGCCAAGGTTGAGAACTACCGATTTGATCTAACCCATTACTTTACAGATGGGAAGAAGGGAGTTCAGAGAAGTGTTGTGATCTAGGTAATATAGTTTAATTAATGTCAGAGTTAAGATTAACACCTCTGTCTCTCTGCCTATATGTGCAGCCAAGTTTAACTTTATTATCAACTCTTTGTATAATTTACACGTAATGAACTGTATAAATTTTAATATGTAATTTGATGAGTTTGGTTTTATTTATTTATTTTTAAATACTTTTTTATGTATTTATTTAATTTTGAGAGAGAGAGACAGAGAGTGAGCAGGGGAGGAGCAGAGAGACAGGGAGACATAGAATCTGAAGCAGGCTCCAGGCTTTGAGCTGTCAGCACAGACTGTGAGATCATGACCTGAGCTGAAGTCATCTTCTTAACCAACTGAGCCACCCAGGCCCCCCAAGTTTTGTTTATTTGTATGTAACTATGTAACCACCTCCCTATCAAGATATGGAACATTTCTAGCACCCCACAAAGTTTCTTCATGCCCCTTTGCGGTCAATTCTACTCCACCTCCTGCCCTAGGAATTCTAATTCTATTACTACAGATTAGTTTCACTTGTTCTGTATCTTTATATAAACAGAGTGGGGTGGGGAGAACACAGCATGTGTTCTTTTGAATGCCTTCTTTTACTTAAATGTTTTTGAGATTCATCCGTGTTGTTGCTTGTATTGTAATTCTTCCTTTTTATTGTTAAGTATTATTTATTTGTAGGAGTATACCAAAACATATAAATACCCATTTATATGTTGAAAGATTTTTAAGTTGCTTTTTAGTTTGGGGTATTATAAATAAAACTGCTATGAACACTTGTATATGTAAAAGACTTTCTGTGGACATGTTTTCTTTCTGAGTAAATGCACAAGAGTTGATTTGCTGAGCCACATATTAAGTTTTATATTTAACTACACAAAAAATTGTCACACTATTTTCTAAAGGGATTGTACCATTTTACACTCCCACTAGAATCTATGTGAATTCCAGTCACTACATATTCTCTCCAACAGTTGGTATTAGTTTTCTATTACTACCATAATAATTTGCCACAAGTTTGGAGGCTAAAGCAATGCAAATTTATTATCTTTTAGTTCTGTAATCCAGAATTCTGACACAGACCTCACTGAGCTAAAACCAAAGCGTTGGCAAGGCTCTGCTTCTTTCTCAAGGCTCTGGGAGAGAACCCATTACCTACTCATTCAGGGTGCCGGCAGAATTCAGTTACTTGATGTTGTAGGATCAAAATTCTCATTTTCTCACTTTACACTGAGGACTGTTCTGTTCTAGAGGTTCCTACGTTCCTTGGCTTATAACCACCTTCCTCTGTCTTCAAAGCTAGCAACCACCAGTGAGTTCTTTTCCCATATTTCTCCAATGCATTCTTCTGCCTCACTCTTCCACTTTTAAGAGTTTATAGGATTAGACTGAGTGCATTCAAATAATCCAAGATGATCTCCCTATTTCAATTCGATCTGTGACCTTAATTCTTTCTTGCTAAACAATATAACATATTCACAAGTCCCAGCCATGAAGATGTGGACATCTTTGTGGGACCACCTTCTGTCTGCTCACTCCCACCCTAGATCTTTAGGCTATTATTGTCATTCCTTTAAATTCTGTATCTGTTATAAATTCTACTTGACAATGTTATTACTTTTTCTTTAAAGTAAGTTGTCTTTCCTAAAAGGCCACAGATTGTATAATTTCATTTACATCAGATGTCAGAGTAGGCCAAAAAACGGTTTAGTGCCTTCCAGGGGCTGAGTAGGCAAGTCGATGATGGAGAGGACTGCTAGTGGGTACAGTGTCACTCTGCAAGGTGACGACATGTTCTGGGATTAGACAGTGTGATAGTTTCACAACCTTTAGAACGTATTTAAAACTACTGTACATTAGGGGTGCCTGGATGGCCCAGTCAGTTGAGCATCCAACTTCGGCTCACGTCATAATCTCACGGTTCATGAGTTTAAGCCCAGTGTCGGGCTCTGTGCTGACAGCTCAGAGCTGAAGCCTGCTTTGGATTCTGTGTCTCCCTCTCTCTCTGTCCCTCTCCTGCTCACATTCTCTCTCTCTCTCAAAAATAAACATTAAAAAATGAAAAGAAAATCCTACTATATGCTACACTTAAAAAGGGTGAACTTTACAGTATTCAAATTATATCTCAACTGGAAAAATAGAGGGAAAAACACTTGTCTTATTACAGAAATTATGAGGAGAAAAACAGCTTTTTCACCAGTCTCTCTCTACACGGAATCAGCCCAACCACCCTACTTCTGGCCGACATACTGTACTGGAGGCTGTAGTGAGCAACCCTGAAAATAGAAAGTATAAATACCTGCTGGAGGTTAAACTATAGATGCAAGCCTAGTGCAAAAAGAATAATGAAGTTAATATTTGAAGATAACTCCATTACCTCTGTTTAGTTTAGGGTTAAGCTTTACGTATATATTTGATAAAAATATATGTAGTATATAGGGTACATTAATCTCTAACATATAGCTTAATGTATTTTTACAAACACTATTATGGTTTCTTTTTCTTTCACTGTAGCACTGACTAAACTTCCAGTAAAATACTGAAGAGAAATGTAATAGTGTACATCCTGGTCTTATTCTTGACCTCAGGGAGAAAGCATTCAATATTTCTCCAGTAAGCATAATGTTAGTTATAGGCACTTATTTATTTATTTATTTATTTGAAAGAGAAAGAGAGAGAGAGTGAGAGTGAGTGAGCAAAAGAGCAGGGGAAGGGCAAGGGAAGAGAGGAGAAATATCTTTAAAAAAATTTTTTTTAATGTTTTTTTCTTTTTAATTGATTTTTGAGAGACAGAGAGAGACAGCATGAGCAGGGGAGGGTCAGAGAGAGAGGGAGACATGGAATCCGAAGCAGGCTCCAGGCTCTGAGCTAGCTGTCAGCACAGAGCCCGATGCGGGGCTCGAACCCACTAACTGTGAGATCAATGACCTGTGCCGAAGTTGGATGCTTAACCGACTGAGCCACCCAGGTGCCCCGACATTTATTTATTTTTGAGAGACAGAGAGAGAAAGAGTGTGAACAAGGGAGGAGCAGAGAGAGAAAGTGACACAGAATAATAAGCAGGCTCCAGGCTCTAAGCTAGTGGTCAGCACAGAGTCTGATGCAGGGCTTGAACCCACCAACCACGAGATCATGACCTGAGCCAAAGCCGGACGCTTAACTGACTGAGCCACCCAGGCGCCCTGAGAGAAAAAAATCTTAAGCAGAGCCCCACACAAGGCTCAATCTCACGACCATGACATCATGACCTGAGCTGAAATCAAGAGTTGGGCACTTAATTGACTGAGCCACGCAAGTGCCCCAGTTATAGGCTTTTTTTTTTTTTTTTTTTTTTTTTTTTTTAGTTTTTAGTATATCAGGTTAAGAAAGCATCTTTCTATTCCTGGCTTGCTCTTTGTTTAGTTTTTAATTACCATAATAACTTATTATCATCTAGAAACAAATCCATGGCCTCAGGGACAGCATCAAATTTTATCACTTAATAAATATTAACTTAAGGAAAATAAGACACAGTCTTTGTTCTGTACCACCTCACCGTTAAAATGTTGTGGGATTAGTGAGGAGACAGAAACTGACTTTAATAGATAGGAATCAAGGAATGATTCAGAGAAAGTAATACCTGAGCCAAATCTTGCAGGCAGACAAGGTGAGGAAAAGACATTCTGGCAGAAGTCATAACTTGAAGATGTGAAAGAACATGGGAGCATGAAAGCCATCAAAGTATTTTACAAAGACCGTTCTGCTGACAGGGCAGGTGGTAAAATAGATAATGGATGAAGATTACAGTTGAGAAACTAATTAGGAAGCCAATGGTGAGGATCTGAAATAAGGGAGATACGCTGAAAAGAAGAGCATATTATAAAGTGAGCTTTAGGGAGTAGGAAACAACTGAACTGATTGTCTTGTTGGAGGTAGAGAGGGAAGGAGAGGAGAAATCAGTGTTTCCTTTCTGGTTACCTTAGTGACTGGTAATCTAAAGCTACAAAGGATTTGGAAAGGTTCAGTTCTAGATGTGCTGAGTCTGAAAAAGGCCACCAAGTGGGATGTCTAAAAGGAAGCTGAAAATGTTGGCCTCACACTCCTGATTATGATTTAGGATCAGTCCTGGGGAAGTCTCTGATCCAGAAGATGGATGACTGAAATAAATCTAGGGATTGGTGCTAATAATTTGAGAGATTTACAGCAAACTCTAGATCTAGAAGGGCTATCAGGCACCATGCTTTCCACCGTTTAGTAGTTAGAATCCTTAAGCTGCATCATGCCATTAGAGGGTTCCAAGCCCCCTTAAATTGCTCTTTTCTGGGCTTTGGCCCAGAATTATTTTCATCATTGTCTTTTGGCCCTTAATTATTTTGACCTCTGACCCAGCTATCCTGGTCTATACCTAACTTTTAACACAAATATGGAAGAATCCTCTTGAGGACTAATTCTACTAAAATACCACCAAATAAAAACTCAAATACAATTCTAAGGGACTTAGAAGAGTACTGTGGGTGACCTCTGAAGGCATTCTTGAAAGAGTGACATGGGGCTTAAAGAGTGTATCACATACCAAAATAACTTAAAATTTCTCTTTACCATTCATCACTTCAAAGACTCTATATTAATAAATCTAAAAATCTCTAAAACTCACATTTTCTCAATGCTCACTGCTATAGTCTATTTCCTGCTACTTTGGTCTCCATTTATACAGGGATGTGTATATATCAATATCAATATCAATATCAATATATTAATAAGCAAGATAAACACACACACCATGAATCATTACTGATCCCCAAATCTCTCCCCAGGGGAAGGATGAGAAGAAATAAGAACACATTAGGTATGTGTGTGTTTAGTTGAAATGTAGTAACTAAAGGCATATTAACACCTGACTAACAACAGCTGGAGAAAGTAGGGGGTCTTGTTTGGAAATGAGAAGATTCACCAAGGTTTGGGATTAAAGGAACAGGCAGGCTGCTGGGAGTGGGAAGTGAAGGTTAGCAGGAGGAGGAGAGCCATGCCAAACAGCGTTGCTGGAATGTTAGACTTTGTAGGATGGAAAGCACACCAAGTTCACAAAGCACACCAAGGTAGTACTCTAGATATATAACTGTGGACTGATAGAGCCCATCCTTTTCTCTCTCATAGCAGGCTGTGGGAGGAAATAAGGAAATTCTGACCTGCTTGGTGAAAAAGTCTCAGCCACAAGGGGATTATGGTTTCCCTGTAGAGATCATCAATGTGTGGGAATGTGTGTATTTGGTGGGGTGGCCAGGAAACCCCTTACAGAGTGATTGAGAAATCATGACCTTTCTTGTCCAAACACTCCTCTCCTGACTAGCTTTCCCTATACCAAACACAGAAACTTGAATTTAAAGAAAGAATGCACATTCCTTTTAGAAAACCTCAGAAAGTTCTGAGCAGTATCGCCTGGAAACGCCAGGTATTGTTTCCTCACTACCACAGAAGGGTGTAATAAGCACTTACAGACTGAACTTCAGAAGGAAGATGCACTCCACATGGATTATCTCTTTTCTAAGTCCTTTTTACTCTCCTCAGTGTACTCTCCTCTTGTCTTATAGCTCCTTCTAGACCCCCAGTCAAGTGTCTGCACCCACCCTTTATAAATCTTTATTGCTTTTCACTGGAGTTTCCTCCCCTCTGTTCTTTCTGGTGTCATGAACTCAAGCTTTACAGGCTTTGGAGACTCCAAAGAGCATGATCTGAATTTACACAATGAAGAGAGAAAAAGTGCATTGATTCAATTTTCCTACCATCAAGAATTATGGCCGACTTCTTCTGGCTCTAAGAAGCAAGCATATTCATCAAAGCAAGCATTCATTTTACTCACCACACACTCCCTCCAGTACCACCCCAAAGGCCTCACAGACTAGTCTCATATGAAGAAAGTGTATTTCATGTAATGCTGACATCATCATGCTAAGGAGCATTTGGCTCCCACCAATAGGAGAGTCACAACTTGAGTATGAATGACTCCATTTATTATGAATGGCTCCATCTGCAGGTGGCTTCTCACTCCAATTAGGCTCTTCTTTCATGAAGGAAATAGACCAGCACACATGTGTTAGGTCTCAGTCCACTTTGCAACAATAGCTGCCATTTACTGATATGTAATTCACTTTGCCACTTATTCCTATGTGATCCTCACAGTGACCCAGCAAGGTTCATATTGTTAAATATTTCATGAAGAAACTGAGGCTCAAAGAGTTAGAAAATTGTCCAAGGTCTCATAGATGGTGAACAATGAAGCTGGTATTTGAGCCCAGATCTGTCTGTCTCCAAAATCCATGATCATATCGCTGTATTGTGCTACCTCTTAGCATGAGGTGAGCAGAGATGAAACCAAAGGAAATATCACAGGACTCTGGACTTTTAAGCCAGATGCCTATGTGCTTGTTAGCTTTTTAGGGGGAAAGGTGAAGCAGAATCCTTTACTCTTCTTCCCTTCTTCCTTTTCTCTCTTCCTTTCATTACAAAAGGCTAATAGTAAACATAAAAGAATCAGAAATAATTGCATTAAACTGCTCCAAACAAATGTCTAGGTAAATAGCTATGAAAATATTCAATTACTTCATGATCCCATTTAGAGTGAACATTATATTTATAGCCTTTTCCCTGAATACACATTAAGGTAATATTGAACTTTTGGTAAAAATTATATCATACATCTGTGTTGACAGGTTGTTTCCTGAAGACAAATCTTCATCTACTACTTTCAGCTTTCAAAATTGTCTCCAAAGATGTAAGTTAGGATGTTAAAAGGTCCAGAAAGAAACATAAAACAGATGAGATTAGATTTCTGTGGGGAATGACAGTCATATTAAATTTAATGGAAACCAAGCTAGAAAGAGGTCTGAGAGGAAACCCCCCGAAATATACATAGAAAGGGCCATGGCTTGGGGTGGAATCTCAAGAGTGTACAATATCTGACTTATAATTGTAGGTTGTCCTTGAAGTTGGGTGTTTTTTTAGATGGAGTTAAGGGACCTTACCATACAGGGCAAATATTTTCAGTCATGGAACTGATGAATAGCCAAGCACTGATATTTTGTGAGTTTATTATTTGTTTCTTTCATTCCCCATCCTAAGCAAGTGAAGAGCCTGGAGCTCTGATGAAGAAAGACGTCCCAAGATCTGTGGCTAAGGCACTGGTTGTGCCTGTGGTCATGGAGCAAAGAAGTATTGGAATGAACTGAACTCAGAGAACAAAAGCCCACTGAAGTTTGAAGGATCAGCAAGAGGCTTGGCCTTGCTGGTTTAGGAGGCTGAACTTGGAGGCAATGCTTGGTAGATAGAGGGACTCTTTTCTGGAGTCTTGGCTAATAACCAAGAAGAAAGGTACAAGGGGAGTCTACAATTAGTACAGGATGGTACCGCAGCAGCGTACATCCTATGACAATACAAGTGAACTTTTTTCTTTCCTGTTTATTCAATCCTTCCCTCCCAATTGCACTATTGCCATTATTGTACTATTTAAATATCCTCTGGCCTGTCCTATTTAATAATAGGAAAAGAATTTGTGGGGCACCTGGGTGGCTCAGTCAAGTATGCATCCGACTTCAGCTCAGGTCATGATCTCACAACTCGTGGGTTCAAGTCCCGCATCAGGCTCTGTGCTGGCAGCTCAGAGCCTGGAGCCTGCTTCTGATTCTGTGTGTCCTTCTCTCTATGCCCCTCCCCTGCTCATGATCTATCTGTTTTGCAAAAATAAATAAATGTTAAAAAAAATAAAAATAAATAATTTGTATTTAATGTTTTCCTTTCATCCACCATTTCTCCCTTTTCTCTTTATAATGAAGTTTGTCAAAACTCTATATCCTCACATTTCCTCACCTTCCATTAAAGATCCATTTCACTTTGGCCTTTGTTCCTCTGCTCCAACAAAATGGTTCTTTCTGGAGTTACCTGTGACCATGATATTGCTAAATGCAGCAGAAAAACTTCAGCTCTCATCTTATTTGGTGCACAGCAGCACTAACCCCCATCCCTTTACCATTGATCACAGCATCCATCTTGAAACACCCTCGTACCTTGGCTTGTATTCCCCTACTCCCCTTCCCCACTCTTCAGGTTTTCCTTTACCTTTCTGGCTGCTCTTAATCAGTTTAGTTGCCAGTTTCTTCTCCTCCAATCACTACATGTTACAGTTGGCTAGAGGTCAGTGTCAGACCCTCTTTTTACACATTTTACTCTTCTGCTAGGCCATTTCATCCCTTCCTATCACCTGAATTTCCAGTGCTGACAGACCTTCCTTTTGAGCCCTAGATGGATATCTAACTGCTTGTGCCACATCTTTTTTTGAATCTAAGGTGTAATATGTGTAAGCCTAAATTCATTATCTTTTCATTCAGATGTGGTTTTCTCAATGAATGGCATCACTATTTACCCAGCTGCTTAAAAGCTATGTGGAAGTCATTCTTGATACTTCCTCATACCACATACCCAAGCTATTAACAAGTAATACAGACTTTTATGTCTTAAATGTATCCTCAGTCCTTTCAGTTCCATTCTCCTTTATCTACACAGTCAATATACCAATCCAGACTACCATGATTTCTCATCATGGATCACTGCAATAGCATCTCAACCTCACTTTTACTAATCCCTCACATCCAGTCTATGTATCTTTTCAAAAAATAAATCTGACCATGGTCCTACCTTCCTACCTTCATGTATGGTTGAAGCCATTCCAAAGCCCATCCTTTGCTTTAGGGTTAAAGAGCCATATCCTTAGTAGACTCTATAAAGCCATGCATAATCTTCTAACTCTACTCTTCCTTCATATTCTTAGGCACATGACATTCTTTTTATTTCTCAATCCCTCCATGTTTTCTCTTCCTGAAGGAAGAGACACACATATCTTCCCCTTGTCCTAGAACATTCTCCAATCACCCTTCACTTGTCCCAAGCAGGCTCGTGCAGAAGACCCAGTATGCCCTTGCAACTAATACTTTGAAGAACTAAAATGCTGACCTACTTTCTAAGTCTACTGCACTGAGTGAACCTCAAGTAGATCCACATGCTTTTTTAATAATGCTCAGGTTATTTTCATTCCTCAGATAAACCAAATTTTTAAAAAAGCAACATAAAACAATAAAATTTCCTTGGTTTTTCTATTTCTTTATATTTAGCAGACTATTGGCAGATTAGTGAAGATTTAAACTGTATCATTTTTAACTAGATAACTAGAAAGTTTTAAAGACTGGTTGCTCAGAGATATGAAACAATTTGATATTTATAGCAACATTTGAATAAATGTTATTTCCTTAGCATACACTTTAAAATGATACTGACCAGAAGTAAGTAAAACAAAACACTCAGCCTCTGGCCCTGTTAGTATCAAGCAAGTTGAAATAATAGGTCTTGGTCCTAAGAAAAGGCTCTCTAAGCAGACAAGGGGAATGAGTTGAGGAGATCCTGTAATCTGATCCCCAGCAGTCATGGACAGCTGTTCTCAGACCACTAATGAACCCTACACCTGTACAGATCACGGACGGGCAGAATCTGATCCTGGTGGGTGCCAGCAAGTCTTGATGCCATCAAAATGGTTTTGCTGGTATAAATAACAGAGATCTATTGTCATGAGATTACCTGTCTGTAAAATACCTATTTATCTTCTTATGTTGTTTTGGGGGAGAGGGAAAAGAGGGTGAGTGTTGGTGTGTAAGATAATGGAGTTAGGACAGGAAAATGGTATCTCTGATCAAAAGGGAAACCTGCTTTAACTCAGTGGGTTTGTTCAACAGCCAGATGGAGTCCAAAATGCTAATTGTGAGTGTTGTACATTCTTTAGTACTATCAGCAAGTATTCAGCAAAATAAGGCAAAGATGAATTCATACCTGGGGTTTCAACATCATAGTTTGTATAAGAGAATGAGATGGCAGTTTCAATCTGGTCATTTTCATTCATTCATGCATTCATCTATTCATCCATTCACCAAATACCTGAGTAACCACATGCTAGCTCTATGCAAGATAAACATTAAAATAAATGTGATTAAAAACATAATATATACTACAAAGTGGAAGTAAAAGTTGCCACAAGGGAAAAATAAAAAACTGCTTCAGAAACAGAGAGATGGCTTTTACACTGACATGTGAAGAATAAAATGGAGCCAGCAATGCAAAGGAGGAGATGCAATGGGGATAGATGATCAATTTCATTTTTTATCTTGATTTTAATATGAAATTTAAATATGAAGAGAAATACAATTATGAAGTACTCTTTTAATAAAAATCAAATAATTCCAAAATATATCAAGAAAAAATTGACTGCTTTTTGCCTGTCTCCCTACAAAAATTCCATTCTCTGGAAGGAAGTGTGGTTAACAGGTGGGGTGTGTTTGAATAATTCTTACCTGATCATTTCCCATCTGTGAAAGAATACAAACCATAAGGCTTTTTTTTTTTAAACAATGAGCAGACTGACTGTAAAGTAACAAAGGCAGCATATTACTAATATCAGAATATCTTTGCAGTATCTTAGTATGCTTCCAATTGCATGATAATTTGCATCTGTGAATAATCAAGGGACATATAGTTCTGTACAATCTGCATTTTGATAATCATGTTTCCAGATCTTTTAGAAACTTACTTGAAATAAATTTTATAACTGTTATCATTCTGAAAATCACTAGAGCTAGTAAAAATTTTTACTGCTTGTTTTGGCAGCTCAAATCTCAGTTTGGGGTCATTCAAGTTGCCTTTGCTTTAGCTCACATTTGATTGATTTTGCAATGGTAGTAAATATAGAAATTGTTTTCAAAAGCCCTCAAAGTGCACATAAAGGCATATCACATTACTAAATGATAACAAACAGATGACACTCAGAATATCTAATCAATAGTATTCTGTATTTCACTAAATAAAAAAGAAAATACTTCAAAACAGATTGGATTCATTTTAAAAGTAGAATAAAAAAAAGTCAATTACAGACTCATGATATACCCCATGAGAAGAAATAAATACAAATTTCTAAAGTGGTGGATGCTGAGTTAGCTCAGGTTCACATGAATTCCAACGTATCTCAGGACCATGAGTTATTTATTTCCTAAAATGGAGTGCTATATGCAGTGAGCCTGAGTTATGAGGAGTTCTGGGCCTCAGAGGAAGCCCAACCACAGGGAAAGGAAATTCATGGTCCAAAGACACATGTTCTTGATTCCTCATGAAAAAGTAACCAAAATATTTGACTTGTTTTTTAACTGTTTACAGAACTGTTAAATATCTCACATGCAGAAAAGTGATAAAATTTAAATATGTGTTTAATAAGTGTCTCTTGTATGACTATAAACCATATCAAGAAACCATTACCAGTCTCCCTACAGAGAACAAACTGATGTTTGCCAGAGGGTAGGGGAGTGGAAAATGGGCAAAATGGGTGAAGGAGAGATAAAGACTTCTAGTTATCAAATAAATAAAATTATGGGAATAAAAGGAGCAGCATAAGGATAATAATCAATGGTACTGTGATAGTGTTATATGGTGACAGTAGCTACACTGTTGATGAACACAGCACAACGCACAAGTTTGTCTAATCATTACGTTTTATATCTGAAACTAATGTAATGCGTGTGTCAACTATACTCAAAAAAAAAAAAGAGAGAGAGAGAAACTATTACCAATATCCCAGAAGCTCCCCTATATTCCTTCCCAATCCCAATCTCTTTCCTTCCCTCAAAGGGAAAATTTTTCTGATTTTTCTAGTTATCACCACTTCTCTTAACACTTTTGCCACTGTATTATATATCCCTAAACACTAGAGTGTAATAATGATATATGTTTATAGGTTTTATTAAGTAGATTGATACTATAAGTATTCTTTTGTGTCTTGTTGTCTAGTAAGGCATGGCATTTGCCTAGATTCTGCTAAAGTTAGAGCCATTTTATCCTTCTGGAAAATACTGCACTTTGATTCTTTTTAAAAACATAATGAGGTAGAATTTATACAACATTAAGACACAGACACTGATCAAAGAATTTTACTTTCCCTTTATATCTTATCAAGTAGAATGCCAGGTAGTTTCCAACTTTTACAGTGCTGCCACCAACTTTCTGCTGAATGTGAGAATCTTCTACACTCTGACCTACTCTGAGCTCTAGAGCTGCCACTGCTCTCCACAATAGAGTGGGCCACAGAAAACTGGTTCACACTTGCAGTCAAGTTTCTGCAGGCACAACTGAGCTATTAAACTACAGAGAGTTTTTCTCCTCTATGAACATTGTATATATCTTCATTTACCCAAAAAATTTTATTTTCAGACATGTCTTGAAAATTTCTTATAGGTATGTTCTTAGGTGTTCAAACTTTTGTAATAGTATAAGCAAGATCTTCTCTTCTATTACATATTATTTCTGTTGTTACTTATTTTTGTTGAATCAATATTTTGGGAGAGAATTCACTGAAGAAAAATACACTGCTATAGATTGAATATTTGTGTCTTCTCTAAATTCATATGTTGTAATCTAATACCCAATGTGATGATATTTGGATGTGGGACCTTCAGGAGATAATCTGCTCATGAATGGGATTAGCGACCCTATAAAAGAGACACCAATGATAGAACATGGTCCACATTACAAACACCTGCTTCTGTTAGTCTAGTTTGGGAACACTGATGGGAGTACTAAAGGAGAACAGGTGGGTTTCACTGGCATTTTCCTCTTCTCATATCCCAGGAAGTCAAGCACCTTCCAAGACACCAACATTTCCCTCAGTGATATATCTGGGGGGAAATGTAGTTAGAGACTCCTAGGGAACCACTTTGTTATCAAAGTAAAAAACAAAAAAAACAAAAGCAAAAAAACCCACAAAACTACTGTCCTATTCATGTCCTTCTCCTGCCTGCCCCCCTACCCTCATAAGGCTGTTCAATGCTTTGAACAAAAGCTGGTCTGAATACAAACACTGTTATGGAAATCTTTACAAATCTAGCACAATTTGGGCAGGAATTCTTCCAAATCTTTAGCAATCACAGTAAGGCAATGGGCCTATGGTTCCTCAATTGATTTTTAATATCTTCTCTGTATCTTTCAAGTTAGTATTCACAAGTTGTCTTTTTAAAGTAATATCTTTGTTAAGGAAAGCTTTTCATTAAAGTTACCAGAGAGTTATTAAAGCCCTCTGAGGGAATAATAGCTGACTGAATGAAGCTGCCCATAAAAACCCTATAAATCTTTTTATTGAAATGATTTATCTCTTCAGTTTCCAAACTATGCAATCTACACTGCCTTTATGAAGAAGTTCCATTAAGTTGGTCTCTACCTGCAGTACCACTGGAAATAAGCCATTGTAGTGTTTCCACAGTGAAATCATTGGAATCCTATTCATTTCTAAGCCTTATACTAATTGTCACCTTTTCAAGCTACCAGACACTCAAAACTCACTTTTATGTGTGCACACTCTATTACTTTCCTTTTGTCATAGATTTTTATTCCTTACTGTGATGCTTCTGTTTCTTCTTAGGGAAACTTAGTGCAGAGAGCCCAAATATAGGGTCCTATTATAAACCATGATACCCAACTGCAACTATGCTCTGCTTTGCTTTTCTATAAAATAAAGGAAAACAAAGCCAGCATTTGTACTAAGAGATTTAAATATCTGTTCCATCATCTTGTGACCATGGATTTCCTCTTGACTAAGTTTCAGTCAAGAGACAGATAAACCAATCAAACATATAGTGAATATCAGAATCCAGAAGCTAAAGGATAATGAAGAAAGGAGTTGCCCTGTTGGACTCATCTAGGGGTGTCTCATGAAGCATGGAGATCCCAAAATAATCATGAAAAGTAACTACAGGGAGAGATAATGTAATTGGACATTGTCCTGACATCCTACTTTCTGGCCAAGGTTTACACATAACATTTTTTATAAGCAATCTGTCCTCATGACCTTCTGAGTAACATATTGTTGGCATCTAGGTCATGGCAACAATCACGCACTTTGATTGTTGGTGGGCCAAATAAAATAGAAACACTTTGCAGTGATTTTAGCCTTCTTACTTTTTTTAATGTCTATTTATTTTGAGAGAAAAAGACAGAATGTGAGCAGAGGAGGGGCAGAGAGAGAGAGGGAAACACAGAATCTGAAGCAAGCTCCTGACTGAGCTGTTAGCACAGCACCCGACGTGGGGCTCAAATTCAAGAGCTGTGAGATCATGACCTGAGCCAAAATCAGACTTTCAACTGACTGAGCTGCCCAGGCACCCCTGCAGTGATTTTATTCTAAGTCTGTTCATATGGAATAGGTATTCTGCCATATCATCTTGAGCAGCACAAAACACAGAGAACTTACCAGCATCTAGTACAATGCTTGGCACATAGTCAAAACAACAAATGTTTATTGAATCAATGTGACTAAATGACTGACTGAATGACACAGTGAATTTGATTCTCCCCAAAGGTCTTCTAGTCTTCAGTTTGCTCTTATGGGACTGACCTCTTGTGTAAGGAAGGAAAACTGAAGTCAGAATTCTCTGAGAGGTTTCCACTCTACTCCCATAACTAACTGTTTGGTATAAGCCAGAAGACTCTAATTTCCAATTCCAAATGGAATCAGAGCCAATAGGACCCCCTCAGGGCTAGTCTGATAGAGAAAGCTCTGTTCAGAACTGTGAGAATTCCAAAGTCAGGTGGGTGGGTCAAACTCAGAGTTGGTGGGGGGTCTATAGATTACTTTCTAATAATCCAAACGAGGAATCAGAATAGATACCCCATACCCAGGGTCAGGAGAGGATGTGGGAGACCAGGGAAAAGATCAAGAAAAGATGGGGATCAATAAACCAAAGAATCAAGAAAAAGGCAGAGCTTGGTGAGTAAGTGGAGGTCATGTATGGTTATGTAATTTCTTTGTATGTCTGTGGCAAGTGGTATGGGAAGGGCTCCCAGGCCTAGCAAGCTAGCAACGGGGGCAGGGCACACATGTCCTGGGACACTATATACGAACTACTTGGTTTTTAGGTGAATGGTGAGCTTGGGTTCAGTCTACAGGTCAGCAGACTTGGACCTGGTGGGCTTTTAGATCTAAGACCAAGATATGGAAAACAACTTGTCCTTCATTTCTTCATGAAGCCTTAGGGAAAAGAACATGGGTCAGTGTAAGTAGAGAGAAGAACAGAATGTGCTATTAGTGCCTAAGATGACTCAGTAATAATAAAGCCAGGCTTATAGCTCCAGATTTTTTTCATTAAGCTTTAGAAATCAACATTTTATATTTCTCAAGAGGAAAAGACAATGAAAAAGATCTATCCAGTAGTTTTCCTGAATTAATTCACAACTTGGAAACTAATAGTTCTGTGATTAATTTTTCTGACTTAATCTCAATTTCTTCCACACAAATCTGCCCATCAAGTTACTGTGATACCCAACCAGCATATAAAATATAATCCAATATTAGAATGGGGGTTCTGATTACTATTTAGAAGTGTCAGTTACTCAGAAAATAATCATGATGCTCATAGTCATCATCTTGTGGAAAAAGAAAAATCCCTCAAGTATCAGCAATAAACAAGTTGTCCCTTCACCTCTTTGTGAAAAATCCTGGCTTGGGACATTCCAAGACTCAAATAAAGGTGTCCCTTCCTCTCCTGAGGCCTCTTCCTACAGTCACTGGGGGCAGCACACCCAGCACTGACAGTACCTCGAGCATCTTTATGTGGCACCCTCCTCTAGGACCCTGGGATTTTGTGAGCCAGATGGGACTAACTCAGCATCTGTTTACTGTATCTCTCTAAGGAAAGAGTAGCTTCTAATTTCCATCTTCTTTTGCCTTGCTCTTCAGGGCACCAGAGCCCAGCACAAAAATGAAATTGCCTAACTATGTTTGACTCTGTTATTGAAATATGTGAATAGAATGAGAAATTCCATTTGTTTAATTAATATCCTCAACTACACTGTGCCTTGTTAATTTCCATGTTGATAATGCTACAGTTGGCAGACACATCTTTGGTTTTTTTTTTCCTTTTTCCCTAGACCAGTTCTTTTTCTTCTTTTCTTTGTGTAAAGGGTATGTACTGGCTTTGTGAAAGCCCTGTAGCAAGTTGTGAATGATGTATGAAGTGAAAAGTCTTTACTCGGGGCACAGTAGGAAGACAGAAAGTGCTGTGCATTCACTGCTGGGCTGACTTTTTGACTATGTGCTGGAGTCAGAAGATATCCCACATTCATCCTACACTGCCTCAAAATCCCAGGAGTTCTCAACTAGGTGGCATGGGGCACAGTCCTACAGAAAAGCAGAGGGATGAATTTATTGACCTCCAAAGCTCTTCTTGGCACTGTGATTCTGCATGCAGTACAGGTAGGGTTTTTTCCCCCAGTATTTTAAACAAAAGAACAAGAATAGGAATCCAGAGTCTGAGTGCAGAGTGTAGAAAATTAACCCGTTCCCTGGCCTGTGAAATAGGAAGATGGAGGAAGGATGTTGGTAGTTATCAACTTTCCATAGCTAGTATCACTTGGGGATATATTTCTATACCTTGGCTTGAGAGAAAATATTTTTATATCCTGTGGGGCCAAAAAAAAAAAAAGATCTAGCTTTGTGGTTTACGCACTATTTTCCTTTCAAGGAATCAGAACCCCGTGAGAGTTATCACAGTTTTCTTGTGAGCTAAGTGTCACGTTGGTGCATGATTTAAAATTATTCCATGTTTCAAAATAGATACCTTATTATCGAACAAATATCTTATAGAATCAATTTGACATTATCCACATTTGATTTACAGATTCCTGGATTAACTATGGTTCAGAGGCAGCAGGGATATGGGGGCATAGACCTATGGGGAAGGGGACTGTTAACTTTAACTTCCTTGAAGACAAACAGAAGGGGTTAGGAGATCAGCTCTGTTTGCAAGAAATGGAAGCAGAAAATACTGGGTCCTCCCACTCAGTCTCTTACAGGTTTCTTTCTCCCAACAGAAAACCCAGAAATTTCAAGTCTTGAGTCCTTTCATTTGGGGGGAGGGGAGAACTAAACAACTCTACCTTAAGTGTTAAGCAATTTTTGGGAGTGAGCAAGTTGTAGATCATGTTGTTCCTTAACAGCACGTATGATGACAAGGCTGAATAACTAAGCTATAACTCTAGTTTTGTTTCTATGCTTAAGTTTTTGCTTTACATGACTACCCTTCCATTCCTCTCTCAATCTCGTTTACCTAGTCCAATCAGGGTTGACTACTTTACCTCTCTCATCTCAGAAGATGGGCAATTATTATCCAAGCTGAC
The DNA here is from genome assembly GCF_006229205.1 of Suricata suricatta. Lineage (NCBI taxonomy): Eukaryota > Metazoa > Chordata > Mammalia > Carnivora > Herpestidae > Suricata > Suricata suricatta. The sequence continues at coordinate 77,764,091 of NC_043701.1, read as the reverse complement.
AGAATCACTTCAAAATTTCACTCTTTCCCAAACTCCTCAGGCATTAATGATTAGGTTTCACACATTCCATTCAAAGTCCGACTATCTTTAGATACATGACTGAAGAAAGGATAAACTGGTGGCCTGCCATAGTCTCAGCCTTGTACTTGAGTGACCACATCCTGTACCCACATTTACAACAAGCATAGTGAACCTAGGAAAGACCCACGAGGAAGCAAATGGCTTTAAATAAAGTATAAAGAAACCGGGGGGTTCTTTAATCCTGAAGACAAGAAAGCAGAGATACAGCAACAGTCTTTAAGGACAAGAAAAGAGATTCCAGAGAATGTGGGGAGCAGTGGTGTTGAAATAATTCTGGAAAGAAGGAATAAGTTCAATGAACTGGGAAATTTGTGTGAGAGACATTATAAATCATTCACCTAACTCTTACCAGCTCTTGCCTTTGATATGAAGAGGTTTCATTTTATTCTTTGGATCAGTTATTCCTGGGTACTTTTAATAACAGAAAATTCTTAAAAGGGGAATATCTTGCAAAATAGTTAGGGGTAGAATCTTTTGAGGACTTTGAGGAATATTATTGCTTCTTCTTGGCTGCCCATCATAAGAGAAAGCACGTATTACTCATAGCTCCAAACAGTTTGGTGAGTCTGTTTGGGAAAATAGGTTGTCTGTATCCATGCATCATTTTCTGTGTTGTGGTAAAATGGCATTTCAAGTTCCCATTTCATAATTTTTCCTGTTCCATGCTATTTGTCCTTTCCCCTTTTCCAAATGGATCTTGGTAACTGCAAACTTCTTGGACATGCCTCTGGATTCTATTTCATATTTTCTCCTTCTATCACTTTTGAAGACTGTCAAGTGCTCATTTATCTCTCAAATGCCCAAACCAAAATGGTGAAAAGGAAAAGGGGGTGAGAGTAGAGGGGTCTGACCTGACATTTAAGTTAAAACAATCCACTGTATCTCCAAGAGGAAAATCTAATCTTAGGGCTTCTGTATGCCCAGAAAATATTTTCTTACTGAGACTTTTTATTCATTTTAAGTAGCAAAAACAAAAAATAAAAAACAAAACAAAACAAAACAACAAAAAAACTGGTTCAGAGAATGAAATGAAACTTTGCTGTATCAAAAGCAAGTGCCTTAAGCAAAGGTGGTAACAAACCTTGAGACACTTAGGTTTGTCTGCACTCAAAATTCAGCAGGGTTCTATCACTCAGCACATCATGAAAATATGAATTAAATTTTACAAAAAAAAGAGGACTGTGGGCTCTGGGTCCATTAGAAGCATATTAAACTGTCAAGACACAAAACACTTTTCTCTGTAGTAGTAAAGATCAAACAGAATCCTGAATGCAAATTTACCCCCGCTCTTTACCGATAGATCATTTCCAACAATGAGACAAATGCATGAGGAAGCCACTGAAAGCCTCAGCCTTAGGAAGAGTCATGTCTCAATGGCAGGAAAAGACCTGTCATAACACCACTGCTTGGACTCACCAATGGCAGCACAGGCAATGAATTTCACTGAATTTATTTCTAGCATCATTCTTAAAATATTCAACACAGAAATCACATCCTCCAAACAGTACTACTTGATGGAAGCACAGTCTATTCACACCCTCAGCAGCGAGAGACTGTGCCAGTCCATGACTTGGGAGATTGTGGGGCTCTCCTCCAAGCTTCGCGCCAGCCCTCAGTGATTTCTTACAGATATTTACTTTTGTACATGGCATATAGAACGTTAAAAGGGTTTTGAAAAATCCCTCAGTTTTTTAACTTCTGAAGGATTATTAACTTCAAAGTCTCAAGAAATGTCGCCCTTCTATCTTTGGAAATGCCAGGAGCCTTTGCATATCCCTACCACAGTACCAAGCAACCCCCAGCAGAGAAGAATGATTACTGCCTTGGTGGCAAGAGGATGGCTTTTGATCTCTTAACATATTGGAAATTACTTAAAGGTAAGCCATCTGCTAGCTGAGGAACAAAAACAGATTACATCACACCCTGCTAGAAAGATTGTGTTAAATCCTGTATATCAAGGCTTTTAATAATTCTATATTAAGTCAGCTAATAGGATTAGGTACACATTTTCTTTAGGCTTATTTCCTCAACTATTAAAAAAAAACTTTTGTATGTGTTTGACGATCTGCAAAATTCAAGAGTATTCCACTGTGAATAAAAAGAGTTCTTTCAAGAGGAAGCATTTCTTCAGATTACCACTGCTCTCCAATGAGAGGTACAGAAGCGCCTTTCTAGAGTAGTTTGTGGGGGGAGGGGAAACCATTTCATTTCTGTTATTGCTAATATGATTTATTGCCTGTGTACTACAAACCTTTATACCTCCATTATTCTTCAAATGGTCAGGTGTGGGATCAAGGATCGTTGGCGAGGTAAAATCCCCTCAATACTAACAATTAATGGTAACCATGGTTGACAGTTCCCCATAAGGCTGGTGTGGCACCAGCACTGAAAGTGATAAAGCAACAAGCCTTGGTTAATAAGAGCTTAAAGCATCTGTAAGACTGGACTGTGAGCCTTGCACTCTAAAATTATGCAACACAAGAAATTTTGCATTCTAAAATGACACTATTCCCAAACCAAACATACTTTCTTCCTTGTCTGTGGTAAACCCCAGGTCATGGGACTATTGGTATATATTCGCTAGATGATATGTGGTGAATAAAAAGAAAGGGCCTTCTTTATTCTTTGGCCCTTCTTTCTAGTGAAAGTGACTAGTGTTATTCTACAATCTCATAGCATTAAATATGCACATGACACAAATTAACCTCCATTCATTGCATCTAAATCTTTTATAAGAGGTTAATTTACTTCCTCTGTGATACTGAGAGTTGAAAAAAGTTTTCACAGTGATAGCAACAAATACCTTTATCTTTCAGTGGTTCTTAAAGTAGTTCTTTAAAACAAAAAAAGGTCTCCATTCTTCTGAGGTAAGGTAGTTCTTATCTTGGTGACAAAAGGTTACGAATAATTATTGAGAGCCGAATAAAATACAGGATCAAACATATTTAGAAACCAACACTATGTATCGCATATTAAAAACACTTGAGAAGTTTTTTTTACTGTTACATTTCCAAAAGATTACTAAAAATAATTGCTATGATTTTGTCTTAATTATTGAATGATAAACAACATGAACTTTATGAGAATCAAGTAAAAATCAGTAAAATCGGTAGCCCAAACATTTAGTTATTGTATATTATACCTTGCCAAAACGGCCTAAGCTTTGTGTCCTCTTCACAAATATAATAAGCACAATTAATAATAAATCCAGGGCGCCTGTGTGGCTCAGCTGGTTAAGCATCCCACCCTTTATCTCAGCTTAGGTCATAACTTCAACCTGAGATCAAGCCCAACATTGGTCTCTACGCTGGACATGAAGCCTGCTTAAGATTCTCTCTCTCACTCTCTCTGCCCTTTCCCTGCTCTCTCTACTAAATAAATAAATAAATGAACACATAAATAAATCTAATACTAGCTACCATATACTGAGGTATTTTGTTAGTGCTTTGAAAACATTGCCAGTAATCTTCATAGTGTTTTTTGAGAGGTGAATGCTATCACTTCCTGTTTACTGGTGAGAAAACTAAAATTCAAAGTGATTTAAAAGCACCTGCAGCAAGTAAGGAGTAAGGAACCAAATTAGGGTGATACCAAAATATATGCGCTTTTTGTCAACACTTGATTGATCCCAGACTGATAGGGGCCAAGAGGTCAGACATAAATCTTGCTTTTTACACTGTGACTTGACTCAGCTTTGTGTCCAGTCTCTGAATGAATGGACAGAATGATGCCATGTCCTTTGAGCTGCTCAGGATTCGGGCAGGGGGTCTCACATTATGCTTCTTCAGGATACTGATGTTCCTTCTATTAGTTTGAGATACCCAAACGAAATACTGGAAGTCTTTTCCCAGGCCACAATATTTCTCTGTCATTAGCCATCAACTTCTGAACTAAGAATTACTTTTAGAATCAAAATGTAGATCTAGGAATTTCATTCAGATTTAAATACCTGCCCCAGACTACCACATGTATTAAACTGCTAAAATTTAGAGGAATTACAAGCATAATGCCATTCTGATTTGATAAATATTACTAAAGCATGAGAACTCCTAAAAGTGCCATTTATCCTTTTACTAGTTTTTTCTTATTTTTTCACAGCTCTAGCACCTAGTACAATCTAAGCACTAGGAACTCACTCAGCGTGTGTTCAATTGCCTTCTAGGGTTGACTACACATCTCTCACATCCCTTATAAAGATTATGGCCCAAATATAGTGAATCAACTCTATTTTTGTTGCTGTTATTATTGATTCAACCATGGCCTTAATCATATTTATCCATCACTCCAAAAATATGCTTTAATCCTACCCCATAACACGCCCTCCAGGAACATGAAGGATTTTATTAAAGTCTGCCCTTGCTTATTTAGACTCCTAGAAATAAATCAGCAGCCATGCTGTATAAGGGAAAACGCAGAAAAGAACCTTGGTTGATTTCCTATCTCAGGCATCATTTAAGGCAAGTTGCTTAATCCCTTTGAGACTCAGTTTCCTCATGTAGAAAGTTAGAATAGCATCTACCTTCCAGAGTTCCAAGTACAGCAATTTATATTAAAAAGAACCAGAATATAGTAGGCACTGAATAAAAAACAGTTACTGTCACCATCTTTCATAACAATGATTGATGGTTTATAATGTTAGCATTCATAATAAAAACTATAAACATCATGCAGTTTTGTTTCCTTTTAGCTGTGTTACAGAAGAAAACCTAACATTCAGTGGTAACACCATAACAGAATCTAACTAGAGTGCAAATTTTCCTTGTCTCCTGCTGTTATCTAGCTCCCTACTGAACAGACAGAACCCTGGGGACAGATGACCACCTATCAGAGCCCATGCCAGATAAAGGCTTGGCTCTATTTGCATTGAATTAAGTCAATGTGCTTAAAGCTTCCAAAAGCATAAACAGCCAGAAAACCAATGAAGCTCTCAGAGTCTCACACAGCCTTTTTACGTATCTTATCTATTTCAATACCTGCCAGCAGGTGTGCAATATTAGAATGTGTGTACCAGGAATCCACTGCTGTCTTGAATTAGCGACCTTGGCTCAGAAATGACATATTTTTATATCAAAAGAGACTGGTGTGTAACAGTATAAAAGACAGGAATGGCCTTCAGCTAATACAGATCAATTTCCATTCAGCTTCAGTCACCATTTAATTACTGCTGACTTCTTTAACCTTTCTCACTTCCTTTATGGATTATATTTCTTTCCACTCTATCACCATTCACTTTATTTGGTGACATACCAAACTTAAAATTATATGTTAAGGTTTGACATTTTTCTTCTTCTAATTTTTGTTGTGCTGAATTTAATTAGAAACAAATTATTTCCTGAAGGAGAACTTTTAATGAGCTGACTTTTTACTTTACCTCTGAATTTACTTCTTACATCTTGATTTGTTAAAAAGAGTACTCTCTGATTTCCTCCATCACATGTTTCACAATGATGGAACCCTACCACTGTCTTTAATATTCCCATTGTATTAGCCTGTATAGAAATATACTGTATAATAAATTGCATATTAAAAGAAGAAACTAAATGTTAAAATGGAAAAAAAAAACCCACTAATATTACAAAGGGGGTTATTGAAGTGATGGAAGGAATTGTTTTTTTTCTGAATCTTCATTTTTATCATCACTGATTTAGGCAGTGAACTTGAACTTTAGAGTTAGACACTTCCTGAGCTAAAACCTGACTCCACTACTTGTAAGCTGTATTTTCTTTGGCAAGATGCTTAACTGATCTGAAACCATCTCTTTAACTGGAAAATAGAAATAATTATTCTACTTCTCAAGATTATTATGATGATTAAACAAAATAAAATATGTAAAGTGCCTGGCATATAAATTCTCTCTCAGCAAATAAGTACATTTGAAAACTACCAGCGGGACAGTAGCATGGGCTACGATTCTCCTGAAATGGGAGCCTGAGGCAAAGGATTCTGTATTACTATTTTCCTGGCTTACAGGGAGTAGGAGTAGGGGGAAAGAGGAGTGAAACAGGGAATAAGTATGCAAAATCAAGATAGCTGCCACTAAGGTAGTCTTCCTGACACTGGACATACTTCTCCACAGCCATATGCTGTAGCAGGAGATCTAGCTCCAAATAGTCATCAGGACTAATTACAATTGCTTATACAATAACTCCCTTCTTCGTTGCTGACTCACTGGCATGAAGAGTCTACCTTGTGGTAGTTCAAGATTCAAGTTCAGTGGAACTTTTTCTGTGTACCTGACAGAAGTGTCCCTCCTACTTCTTCACTCCACAGTGGAAACCAGAACCTTAAGTTTGTGGGGACACATTTCGCAAGGGAGTTGCTGTCCTTACATTATGGATGGAAGCTGTCTTTGATCTGTCCTCCTTATGAGCATTGAGAATAACATATTCAACAGATTCATTGTTTCATACCTAGTACCAGTGGCCCTTGAAATCCACTTGAGATGATACCACATCTGGTGGCACCTGGGTGGCTCAGTCAGTTAAGCATCTGACTTCAGCTCAGGTCATGATCTCATGGTTTGGGGGTTCAAGCCTCACATCAGGCTCTGTGCTGTCAGCTCAGAGCCCAGGGCTTGCTGCAATTCTCTCTCTCTCTCTCTCTCTCTCTCTCTCTCTTTCTGTCCTCCCCCAGTCATACTCTGTGTCTCTCAAAAATGAATAAACATTAAAAAAAAAAAAAGAAAGATACCACATCTGGCATAGTAGATATGACTGGGGTCACCACCTGGTTAACTTTATGATGGTTCCAGATCATTTTTCATGATTCCCTCAGGATTATTCAGGGCCAGATAGGTAAACTGAACCAGGGATATGAGGGTGAGCATTACATTTGTATTCTTCAAGTATGAGACTGGCATCAAGTTCTGCAATTCCTCCTGCAATGCAGTGCTGTTTCTGTTTTACAATCTTGGCCAAGGATAGAGACAATTTCAATGGCTTCTTCTAGGCCCTTCCTACCACAATAAACCTTATACCACTGAGTTGGGAACTACTGTGAGGGTTCTATCAGCTGATAAATATATTGATCTCAAAGATACACTCAGTATGTGAGAAATAACCAGAAGATGAATGCTTAGCACCCACTTTGAGACAACCTTAGGCCAAAACTCCATTGTGATGATGTAGCTCCAATGAGCTTCCACTCTTACTGGAGATGCCTCATGGCACTTCAGATCCCTAGGTATCATTTCAGCCCTGATTCTTTATCTAACATATGTTAAAGGGCCTGAGTTTTCCCCCTTTTAACAGCACAAGAGTTACTCTAACAAATGGCCACAGGTCATTTGGGGGAAAGAATCAGAGAAATATTTCCTATACATACTTATGGTTACATTGAAGAGTCTTTCCTCAAGGGATTCTGGGTTTCCCACCAATTACTAAACTCTGGGTTCCTGAATGGATTTAGAACTGGAAATTGGGTGATGGGTTTCCAACCACAACTGTCAATATTAGCATTCTGTTCATCAAGCTTCAAGACACATCTCAACAGACTATAGGATATTAAATCCAAAACATGGATGGGTATCCATATCAGTATATTTTCCTTTCTCCTTATATTCTGACCTCTTCACTCCAGTTGAAGACCCTCAAGCTCCATTCCTACATGTGTAGTATCTATTCTTACCAGATCACATTAGCAAATTTCTGCAATTGTTTTGGTATGTAAGCTATTCCCTCCAGAAGCAGAGCTTGGGCTGGGTTGAGACTTCACCTCTTCAACAGTTTAGAAGCTGTGAAGAATGCTGGGCACATATCGTAAGGAGAAAAATTATGATTTTATGAGGCATTTGCTTTAGGGGAAGTCCTTGAACAGTTTCTAGGCAGGCAGCCACTTGTGTCCTCTGGTAAGGGTGTTTGAGGGTTCAGTGGGAGCTCAAAATTCTCAGGCTGGTTCATATTCACTCTTTTCCTGCTAAGGTCCTGACTTTGATATAGGAGATTTCTTGAAGCTGCATATTCATTCTCCTTTTTGGTTTTTCCACCCTTACAGTTAGATCCTGGGCTTGATTTTCAGCATGTTTTCCCTATGCTTCCGGGATATGACCATTTCCACTGAAGCTGCTATAGAGGATTTCTGGTTTTCATAGCTTGGTTTGAGTTGATGGTTTCCTTGAGTCTATCTTTTATTCATCCAGTGTAGTTAACAGCAGTCATCTCTATTCCACAATTTCTATCATTATCATTTTATCCATCCTTTTAACCACCATGGTCCCCTCATTTACCACCTGCATCTCTACCCAGTTACCCACTGGGGGAAAGTTAGTTCTGATGCCACTACATGCCAAGGGTTACACTCATCATACCTTCTGCTGGCATTAGGGTCTTTCTAATCCAGATCCAAAATACCCTCCTGAAGGACTGCTTTCTGGAGCCATTTTGGGATCAATGGTCTTATCCCTGGATCCCCAAAAAGCAGAGCTTGAACAAAAGTCTTATATCATACAACTTTATATTAAGGAGTATAGTCCAGAATAAGGAATATGGAATATCAAGCAGAGAAGAATGGAGGAAAATACAAGAATGCTGATCAAATCAGCTACTGCTATGTTCAACTTAACTCCTTGATGTTATAAGACTAACTTTCAGAAGCCATTTAACAGTTTCTTAGGACAATCTCTCTGGGGGAGAAAGGGGAAATAAATCAATTCATGGGATCCTGTTACCTACTGGTCAAATTTTCATTGGGGTGCTACCTGCATTGCATTTCCAGGTTATATTTGCCTAGATGCCTAGCAGGGTTCTGTGGCATTCTAAGCTTCTGCATTAACCTTTGGCAGGAGATGCAAAGTAAGGGTATAGAGCATATCACTGTCAGGTTGAGCCTGAAACTATGAAGAACTAGTCACTACAGTAGCAACTAGAACTACAAATAGGAAAGACAGAAAGGATTGGAAGTGGTGCATGCCAGGTGTGTAATACAAAAGTATTTCCAAATTCCTTGGGTAAGAAGTCACTTAGCATTACAGAAGGAAATGCACGCCCTGTTTCCACATTATCTTAAACAAACAGACAAACAAAGAAAATAGGTGGGGATCCTAGACAGCTCAGTCAGGTAGGCATCTGACTCTTGTTTTAGGCTCAGGTCACGATCTCAGGGTTGTGAGATTAAGCCTCACATCAGGCTCCATGCTGGGTGAGGAAGGCTTAAGATCCTCTCTCTCTTCATCTACTCGACCCCAACTCCCACTTGCGCACATGTGGGTGCACACATATTCTCTCTCTCTCCTCTCTCTCTCTCTCTCTCTCTCTCTCTCTAAAAGAATAAAAAAGACGAGAAAAAAAAGAAAGGAAACAGCTAGAGAGAAAGTAATTAAAAGTTAGTGACTTATGAGCTCACTCAGTTTTTCCTCCAAAAACAGTCTGGTTATGGAGTGTGACATAGCTATGGCTCCTTTTACCCTCCTATCAGGGCACGTACTGTTAGTCCTATAGGAAGAAACTTGAAGCTCAGAGAGTCTGTGCTTTATAGAGTTAACAGAGCAAGTAAGTGGCAGATCTGCAGCCATAATCTGATTTATTTACCCAGAAAGTGTTTGTTTTAGTGAACCATATAGCGATTTCATCTTTTCTCTCCTCTCTGGAAATTCTCTCATGACTTTTAGCTTTGTAAGTATCCCCCCATAAGACTTGTTTGTATACTAAAATGAGTCTTGAAGCTAGGGCTATAAAATAAGTTGGACTTTAAAATATTATCTGTGGTGTTCTTTCTTCAATCTTATCTCCCTCAGTTTGCTAGTTGGTTTTCAGTGTAGAAGAAAATTGAGTGGAGGTAACAAATGAGGATGGACCAGACAAACTGGTAGCAACACATCAACCACGTCTATGTGACAGCAAGTCCTTTTCTGCTGTTTGTATTTAGTTCATCACTTCTGATCACTGCACACATTACTCCAAAGTCTTTATTCCTGAAAAGGACCATGCCTTCTGTCCCTGTATTTCCCTCAGCTTCCAGGTGGTTACCCAGACATAGCAGCTGCTCCATGCAACCTAAAAAGGTCTCCCTAAACATATGAGGGAGCATCCTCCTTTTAGCCCTCGGGGCTAAGGTGAGCTTTGCAGGCCATATATTTTATAAAATGCCCTTTGCTAAATGAAGTAATTTTCAAACGAGTACAGTAACCTCAGACATTAGGAAGACAATTAGGAAGGACTTCGTACAAAAGGATTATTATATAATCCTTTTGGGGGTTTCACGACACCTCAAGCTTCTTTTAAAATATCAAATACACATATGATGGTACAAGGCAGCTAAGAAAATATAAAGACTCAACTGTCTTTTTCTCTAACAGCCCTAATAGTATTGTAGCCGCACTGAGAGAGTCCTCTGAAGGGAGCATGTAATTTACCTCTGGGCTTGGGAATGTGAGACTGGTGTCATTAGCCAGTTCTTCCCTGGGTGACTTGTAACCATTTCTGTGTAGTCGTCTCCTTTGTGGTTAATGAGCCCCAGGAGTAGGAGCTGTTAAGCACACTTACCCACGAGTTAAACTCCACCATGCCTCCTGCCTCTACTGCAGTAGTCAGTGCCAAGCAGGGGAAAACAGGAGTCCTGACTTGTTCCTAAGGGTTGAGTTACAATGAGACACTGCTTTCAGCAGACCCTTTGATGCTATTGCTGTTTTCATTTTCTTTGTACATATTTTCCAAGACTTCCCATCAGTAATGGAGACCCTCAAAATCAGTGGGAACCAATTGATTTTTCCTAATTTATTCTGAGTTTTTGGAACCTTCAGCACCATTCCCAAACCAATGCAAGGTGTACTGGTATCGTGATGGAGTTACGGTGATGGGGCCTGGAGCCTGGCTGCCTTTGTTCAAATCTGCTTCTGCCACTTACTGGTTGTGTGGCAGTGGATTTGTTACTTTCCCTTTCCATGCCTTAGTTTCCTTATCTATAAAATGTAGGCAGAAATATGATGCACCTAATAGGATCACTGTAAGACATAAATAGATAATTATAGGTAAAACACATAGCTCAGCACCTGACACAGTAAGTGTTCAATTAACAGGAGCTATTACTATTAGACACTGTTAAGTTTGAATCACTTCCCAATGCCTTCTGTGAGTACATTTGAGAAATGGATCACAAGGAATAGCTTCTCTGAAAATATCTGGTTGTGAGAAGAGCACATTCCTAGAATTGCTTTGAATTTTTCAGGTCTTGTATCTTTTCCTCTTGTGAAAAAGGAGGTCACTATTCCTTTACAACTGGCAGGTACTGTTCATCACAAATCAGAGAGAATTTAAGTGAATATTGCTTTCTTCATATTCCCTCAAAGGATCAGTCCTTCTTTGCGATAAGTACTAGACTACAGCTAAGAAACCTTATTCACATGGGGCCACCCTCTCTCCACCCTGAATTGGCAGTATGTACAATGCAGTTACTCTAGGCTTTCACTGCTATGTGAATTATTTTGTCAAAGAGGAAAGCAACAAGAGGCTAGGGTCAACACTGCCCAGCAGAATAGTCTTTAGTAACAGTCCTTAGTAACACTGTTATTAAATGGAATTCACCATTTGAGCCAAAGAAACTATTTGTTTCTTTGGGCAGCATCTCTCTTGCAGTCCACATTTATGACCACTAAATCAAACCCAGAATAAGCTGGTATATCTAAAACATAAGCAAAAATAGATTAATACATAAACAAAGAAAATACTTCTAGATATGTAGGTACGTGTATGGTAGATATGCATTTATAATGTGTATGCCTTTTTATAGAGAGGCTTGGTCTTTTATTTTGCTTGCAGCAAGTTCTTATCTACCCTTTGGTCTAATAATTAAACAATTAAGGGTCATTTACAATAATTAAACATTACAACAAAGCAGTAAGTAGGCATTAACTCACTTGAGAACTATGTTCTATTTTAAAGCCAGCACAATAACATAGTAGCCAATGTCAGGAAAGCATTCGGACTTGGCTCATGGCTCAGTGTTAGCATCCTTGGAGACAGACAAGTCTCCAGTTACAGCACCAGAAATAGGAAAGGCCCCACAATCAGTCTGAACCAGTAGGAATGTTATCACCACTATGCGTAGCTTCACTTATAAGTGGTTCAGGAGATGCCAATTCTTATGCTATTCTTGAAGATTAGGGACAGGGTGTGCATTTGCCCAGCTTTTGGACAGCCATTAAAAAGGATTCTTCATTTATCTTAAACTCTGTGTTGTGGAATATTAAGACTGCTGGACTTAAATTAGAGGAAGAAAAATATTAGTCTTCTTTTCTGCTTATCTGACATGAATTCAAAGATATCTTACAATCTCAGCTTCGGAACCTGAGAAGTTTAGGGTGGCATGGCCCATATGGCTCCTGAAAGGAGAGGAAGTGAGGTACTTGCAGTGACCGCACTCTAGCCCAAACCGCCTGGCCAGTTCTTTGTCTGCCGTGTGCTGCGCCAGCCCTGCCTGCAGCTGTGACTGATCAGGGCTGGTGCTTTCAGTGCAGGACAGCAGAAGGACTAGAATGGATAATATCTCAGCAAGACTACGGCCTCCTTCACTGGCCAACTAGATGATAGAGAAAATTTCACATTCCTCACTTTAATGGGCAAAGTCATTGAAGGCCTGTAGAAAAATTATAATACCTGGGGAGAGTGATGATCATACCAGCTATAAGCTGCTGCTGCTGTTGATGACAATAACAATGTAATAATAGTTCTGCTGGATTATACCACTATTATTTACAATATAATATTGAGGGTATTATGGTTTAACTTTAAATCACATACTCTTAAGGGCTATACTAAATTGCCCATGTAATCTTATCGTACTCCAGTGTATTAAATCTCTTACTGGTTATCTATAAGATCTTGAGGAAAAGGAACACATAATATTAAAATTTGCTAAGATAAACAATCTGACAAAACAGAGTTTTAGGAACAGAAGTGAGGTGATCTTAGTGAGAGAAACTGTGAAGGTCAAAGTGTTTGACATCAGATGCTACCATGTAGGTGTGATTAGCCATTCAGCGACAAAAATGATAAGAGGGTGTCCAAGAAATAAGATATAGAAATGAAAGATATCTGTAGCTTGAAATTCTCCATAGACAGAAATCACTTGGGTTGCAGCTTTGCTTACAAGTATTGGGGTTCAATTTGAAGCCCTAGTCCAAACCTACCTGGGAAGAAGATACTATTTTTCTATTAATTCTAGTAGTTTTAGTAATATTAGATAGGATTATTTTATACAACAACTTCATAAATAAATCAGGGCAAATATTCTAAGGGTGCAAAGTCATTGTCAGAGCCACAGTTACTAGAGAACTTGTGTTACATTTCTTAGTTGTAATCAGGATATGAAGAGGATTTGTGAAAGCTTGAGAGATAGACTGAAAATGTAGAATTCTCAAATATGGGTTTTGTTCTCTAAAAATCATCATGTTTTCTATACCATGGTTCCTACTCAAAGAGGTTTCTGGTAATCATACTCCCATACCTATGACTTTTTCAATGACTTCCATCAACACCAGCTGACAGAAATTGGTGAGGAGTCAAATATGGCTGGCCATGGACCAGTTGCCAATTAAATACTATAAACCTCTTAGTCTTTTCCCAGGTTCCCTGTCAACAATAACAGAATCCAGAGCAAGATGATGTCTTTCTGTGGTATGAAACTTGAACTCTGGAGGAAAGACTTTTCTCATCTGCCCCCATGAGAAAAGATCTCAGAAATATAGTTGTGGTGAAAGCAGGAAATAAAGTAGAGGTGTTCGGGTTTGCAGAGGACATCAAAGTTACTACTTGACCCTTTGTCTGCAGACTGAGGCAATTTGGTTTGTGATAACCAGGATTTTTAAAATGCCTTTCTAGAGCCAAAACATACCACGTATCAAATGTGAAATCACAAGATTGGAACACACAGGCATACAAACTCTCTTTTTAAAACAGGCATTATGGAGCACCTGGGTGGCTTAGTCGGTTAAGCCTCCAACTTTGGCTCATGTCATGATCTCATGTTCGTGGGTTCGAGCCCCACGTTGGGCTCTGTGTTGATGACTTAGAGCGTCGAGCCTACTTCTGATTCTGTCTCTGTCTCTCTCTGCCCCTCCCTGCTCATGCTCTGTCTCTGTCTCAAAAATAAATAGAACATTAAAAATGTTTTTTAAAACAGGCATTATATAATGGATATATCTGGATCTTTTGTTCAACAAACTGTTCTCACCAACATTTGGAAAGAATTTAAACATGACCAATTGCACAAGGGAAAAGGAGAAGGGGAAATGGATGGTGGTATAGAGAAGTGTAAAGAGAGACGAGCTCTACTGTAAGCTCACAGTCTCCAGCCTCGTGTTAACAGAACCCCCAGAGTTAAGAGAAGGTCCCTGTCTTTTGAATCAAGTCAGACCAAGGGACGACTCAGTCACTCCATTCTCAGTTTGAGGTCTTTAAAAATCATTTTTCTAAAAGCTCTGATTTTTAAAAATTAGTGTATTTTTTAATTTGCATCCAAGTGAGTTAGCATATTGTGCAACAATGATTTCAAGAGTAGATTCCTTCATGCCCCTTCCCCATTTAGCCCATCCCCCCTCCCACAGTGCCTCTAGCAACTCTGTT
>NC_043701.1:77721562-77749355 GCF_006229205.1 Suricata suricatta | reverse complement strand
CCCAGAAAACACTCTTATTTTATATATGGTTTTGGGGCGGGGAACTGCCCCGGGTCGGTTGTCAGGTAAAAGAGTCACATGAATATTAGAGAAAAGGAAGAACCGAAACTGCAAACTCCGGACACAGCTTCAAAGGGAAGCGCGCAGACTTGCGTCTGCAACGCTGGGGAGGGGAAGCTAGCGCTGCATACCGAAATAAGGTTTTGATCTTTGGTGCACCTTGGCCAAATCTACGACAGTCGCCAAAAATGATTTTGACCAGGAAATGGCAATCTCCAGCCTCCAGATGCAAATCTTGTTTACTGGCTCACTCCCCGGAGAGTGATAATCCTTGCCTGAGGCAGCCAGAAAACTTGGCGGCTCCCCACAGTCTTTCTCTCTAATTTCACTTAGCATAATGCCCTCTAGTTCCATCCACATAGTTGCAAATGGCAAGATTTCATTCTTTTTAATTTCCAAGTAATACTCCATTGTGTGTGTGTGTATGTGTGTGTATACACACAACATCTTATTTATCCATTCATCCATTTATGGACATTTGGGCTCTTTCCATACTATTCCATACTATTGTCGATAGTGAAATTTTTTAAACATTGGGGTTCATGCACCCCTTCGAAACAGCACACGTGTATTGCTTATATAAATATCTAGTAGTGCAACTACTGGGTTGTAAGGTAGTTCTATTTTTATTTTTTGAGGAAGCTCTGTTTTCCAGAGTGGCTGCACCAGTTTGCATTCCCACCCGCAGTGCAAAAGAGATCCTCCTTCTCCGCATCCTTGCCAACATCTATTGTTGTCTGAGCTGTTAATGTTAGCCATTCTCTGACAGGTGTGAGGTGGTATCTCATTGTGGTTTTGATTTGTATTTCCCTGATGATGAGTGATGTTGAGCATTTTTTCATGTGTCAGGTGGCCATCTGAATGTCTTCTTTGGAGAAGTGTCTATTCATGTTTTTTGCCCATTTCTTCATTGGATTATTTGCTTTTTGGGTGTTGAGTTTGATAAGTTCTTTATAGATTTTGGATGCTAACCCTTTTTCTGATATGTCATTTGCAAATATCTTCTCCCATTCTGTTGGTTGCCTTTTAATTTTGCTAATTGTTTCCTTCACTGTGCAGAAGTTTTTTTATTTTGATGAGGTCCCAGCAGTTCATTTTTGCTTTTGTTTCCCTTGCCTCTGGAGATGTGTTAAATAAGAAGTTGCTGCGGCTGAGGTCAAAGAGGCTTCTGCCTGTTAAAGCTCTAATTTTTAATGCCCAACTGACATTTTTATTGTGATTTAACATTCCATTCTTCAAAATGTTTTGGGGAAATTAACATTTGGCCTACTTGATAGATTGCCAAGTTGAGGCAGGGCTGAAAGGATGGTGGCCACTGTGTTTCCCTTTAATTCTATCCAGTACCAAAGATGTCATGTGGAGACAGTTATTTACCATGAATCTAGCACAAACCACAGTGAGAGATCTCTCTCAGCAGAATAAAGTGAGAAAGCTATGAGGTAATTCTCCAGGAGCCTGTGCTCATAGTTTTTTCCAAAGAGGTCTCAGTTTCCTCATATGTAAAAGGAAAGGAATAGCTTCCTTATGATCCCTTTCCAACTCTGATTTTTATACTAGTTGATATTTTAAAAATGTGAAGTGTTTAACAGAGTTCTAGTCTATTCTCCTGAATGTCTATAGTACCTTACTTCTTGAGGTGCTCAAAACATAGTTTCTCATTTATTTCTGCCAGGTAAAAGACAGGTAAGACTAACCACATAACTTTAGTTTAAGTAGTTAAAAGTGAGAGCCAGAGCTTTTTTTTTTTCATGCAACAATAAGAAAAAGAGACAGGATGAAATGCGAAGTAACTCAGTGTTCATCTTGAGTGAAAGTGAATTCAGGAAAGTTTATCTTTGGCCTGTACTCAAATCCTACTTCTAATTGCTTCTTGTTTCCTACAGAAAAGTTATTATTCTCTGTTGCAGTAGTGATTTTTTAAAATCACTCTCAGGGACACTGTATTTGAATGGAATCTAGAAAGTGGAAAAAAAATTGTCATGATCTTAAGGTGGAATCTAAGGAAAAATAGGTACTTTGAGCAAAGAGTCTCACCTATTAACAAATGCATAGGCTACCATGCTCTGCCTTCATGTCTCCACTTGCCTTCATGAATAAAATTCAGAGATAGTGAATGGAAGTAAACAAAATACAAAATTCTTCCCTTCCCTCCTATAACACCCTCCCCAGGCTGGCAACTTCTTTTTCTCAGAAACCATTGCAATAAAGAAATGGGTACCATAACCCAGACCTTTCTGTTTCCTCATATGCTTCTGCCTCTATCCCTCAAAATTCTCTCAAGGTTTTCTGACTGTCTCTTACTTGCTGCTTCTCCAAGCGGAAGCTATGCCCAATAGTAACCTAAGCTATATGTGACCAGTGCAAACCTTATTAATTTCATTAATCTACTTCTAACTGCCTTTCCTATTTATGAAGGGAAAATCAAAGCTCTGGGAAATAAACTACAAATAGCCCCACAATAGTAGCAGGATGGCATTTCAAAAGGAGGCATCAAAGAAAGCTCACCAACAGTGATACTTTTTCCTAATGGTTTGGAAGAATAATTAAGTTGTTTATCACCTTTGATGCTTATAACCCTAACACAGGTGTTCCCTAGAAACCAATTAAAAATACTTACAGCTGATAAAGAGTGCCTCTTAGCTCAACAAATTTACTAATAATTCCAATCCCATTTGGAAAAAAATCTTGTCAGGTCTTTTGACACCAAAAGGCAACTTTCACACTCATTTACACTTCAGTGCCCATAGTGATAAGCACACACAGGGTATTTACTCAGCGTCCCTTGATCTCAATAGTGGAGTCCTCCAGAAAACTTCCCTTGGCTATTGAATGACAACTTTAGTTTCAAAGTATGAGTTGTGCTCAGTAGCTTGTAATTTCCTTTGAAAGGAAATAGACTACAATCCTTCAGATGATACCTTTGCCTAATTGTCAGGAAATAGTGGTGCCTTGAATCTACTGCTCTCCCTTTGTAACTTTGGTGGGACATCGAGTTGATTATTTTTAATTTCAAGGACTCATGGAAGAGGGAAATGGCTCTTGTGAAAATCCCAGATGGTAATAGACGGCTTCAGCAGCCAACTCATAAAAGGTGGCTCTCAGTGGACAGTATGGTCAGGACAGCAGTTGGTCTGTCAAGCCCCCAACCCTGGTGCCATCCACATCCACTGGCTATTATACTGGAACCTGTCAATAGGAAGCCATTCAAACATAGTTGAAAAGTTCATTGAGAAAGTCCTTGATTATTGTGTCTAGAGGTTCACTAGTTCTCTTCTGGGCAGTTTTCTGGTTGACTTGTGGACTAGTTTTAGCTCCCTTCATCTGCCTCAGCCTCATTCTGATTGAGTCCTCCAGGCCTTTGGAGCTACAGTAATTCTCAGGTCATGTTCCTTCTCAGTTACTCTCTCTCCAGTTGAGCAAGAAGTGTGACTCTGGATAGAGGCACTCCTTCCTACCTCTGCCATTAAACAGCTGTGTGACTTTGGTTATTTCCTTCTTCTCTTTGAACACTCACTTCCTTATTTGGAGGGAGAGAATTAGACCAGATGATGTACAAAGGAGGACCTTTTAGCTCTAAATTTTTATATGATGTTTTTGGCAGATGGTAGATGGCTGATAGCAGATTTTCATATGAAACATCATTTCTTAATAATTCACATTTTAAACTTGTTGTTTTGTTATCAGTTTCTACTCTAGCCCTCCACCTAAAAAGCACATTTCTGGCCAGCATTGCTGCAGTTGAGAAAATGAGGAAGAGAGCAGAATGAGGTAAGACTGGAAAGAGAGAAAAAAGGGAGAGAGAGAAACCAAGAAACAGACTCTTAACTATAGAGAACAAACTGATGGTTACCAGTGGGAAGGTTGAAGGGAAAATTGGTGAAAGAGGTGATGTGGATTAAGCAGTATACATGTGATGAGCCCAGGTGTTGTATGGAAATGTTGTATCAGTAGATTATACACCTAAAACTAATACAACATTGTATGTTAACTATACTGGAATTAACTTTTTTTTCAAAGACAGAAAAGAGAGGTTGGACACTCCTATGAAACCAAAGAAGAATTTTCAACAGGTAGAAAGGTCACTTCAGATGTAAATGTAGAGGATATATTAGAAGGAGGTGTGTGTCAGTAAATGCAGCTTTTTTGGTTAAGAAGCCACTAAAGTGCTCTAGCAAAAAGTAATATTCCTTTGTAGTAGGTGACTATGGAAACAGAAAGAAACTAATGGGTTCAAGAGCTATTTGGGAGCTGAGATTTATAGGAGTCAAGGGTGACAACTAGTTTTCAGGCTTGTGCCATTAGATGCATGGAGGTATCATTCACCCAAGATGTGGAACAACAGTAGATGACTAGGAGTAGAATAGCAGAGATGTCTTAAATTCAATCTTAGACAAGTGACTTTGAGATAATTTTGAGACATCCTGTGGAGAAGCTAACTAGACCAACTGGATATATAGGTCTAGAACTAAGAGAGGCATTTTAGGTTGGATGTGCAAATTTGGGAGTCATCAACAAATAGCTGGTCATTGAAGCCCTAGGAATAGATTAAATTACTTGGGCAAGAGAACACAGAGTATGAAAAGAAGAGGGCCCAGAATAACTCCAAATTTTAATGGCCTGGTAGGGAAGGATCAACTGGCAATGGAATGATTATGCAGGTAGAGGAAAACCAGGAAGGTGCAGTGCCAGTGAAATGCTTTTTTTCATTAAGCAAGGAGTGCTCAATAACATTAAATTTTGTTGAGAGATTAGGTAGGGGTAAAAAATGTTACTGTGATTTAATGACATGAAGTAATTGGTGAACTTAGAGCTGTTTTGGTGGAATAAGACTGGAGCCAGACTGGAGTGGGAAGAGGAGGAACTAAGAGATAAAGTCACAGGGACAACAAGTTTTAAGACCTCTTACAAAATCTGGTTCTGAGAACCAGAGAGATGAAGAGAGTCGGGAAGAGAGATGAAGGAGTAGGTCTAGGGTGATTGTGGGGTTGACAATTATTTTAAAAGAAGACTCAAGTATATATTTATTCAACAAACATTCATTGGACACACCTTGTGTTAAGCCCTGTTTTAGGCCATAGAGACATAGCAAAAAAGTTGAAAGTCCCTGTTGCTATGGAATTTACATTCTAGTAAGGAGACAGAAGAACACAGACAATAAACAAACATATAAGTATATAATACACTCAGTGGGAATAATGTATGCAGACAAATAAAGGGAAAAAAGGTGACAGAAACTGTCTGGAGAAGGGAGTACTATTTAATACAGTGGATGGTCAAGAAAGAACTCTGGCGTATGGTGGCCAGATTTAGCAAATACAGATACAGGATGTCCAGTTATATTAGAATTTCAGATAAACCTCAAATATATTTTAAGTATAAGTATATTCAATGCAGTATTTGAAACATACTAATACTAAAATACTATTTATTGTTTATCCTGTATTTAATCTGGCAAGCCCACTCCAGTGAGATGACATTTTCAATGTTTAATGTCAGTTAGGGAACTCTCTGGTTAAAAGGGTCAGTTGATTATACATAATGGAGAGAAAGGAGACTTTACTCAAGAGTAGAATAACGCCCCTGAGGATCATTAAGGGATGAATCCAAAGCCCAGATGAAAGGGGTTACCCTAGACAAGAGCAGGAAGAGAGAATGCCTCTGCATGGGCAATGGTTTATGAGAACGGTAGGAAGAAGGGGAAGGCTTACTGGGTGAACATGTTAGAAAGCCAGGGGCTAAGAGGTGTGTGGGAAAGGGAGTAGACCGGAGGTTGAAGAGAACTAAGACAGGAAAAGAAGAAGAACATGAGTAGGTCTGACAGGATGAGAGCTCTAAGGCCATGAATGAAGTTGATTATTCAGTCTCCATCACAGTTTACTGAATACCCTGGAGGTTGGATTTACCCTGAAGCTCAATCTACTCGTCCCACTGCACCCCCCCCCACTCTGTCCCCAGACTTCCCACCTTCAGTGACAGAACTTGCTAAATCCTTACTCCCAGTATCTTTGCCTTAGGGGTTCTGCAGAGAATTGGGCCTATTAAGCATTTAAGCTATTTTCCTTTAGTTGGAAAGATAGCTGCCACTGTAGAAGCAACTTTAATAGCCCTACTTACGAATGGAGATGAATTTGAAGATAACATCAAAAGAGCCACTTATGAAGTATTTAATTTTGACACCAACTTCATCTACACAGCCTGAAGTAAACTGGAGATTTGGCAATTAACCCACTAATTTGAACAATATTGACAGCCAGTCTGCATAGATAATACAGGGAACTTGGCTTTTTGGGTTTTAGCTTTGTCTCTGTTGTGTTTAGGTTTCTGCCTTTTACATGGTCCTTCAATGTGGCATCTTTCCTTGTTTCAGTTGCACACATTTAAGAGGCAAATCATTTGTAACAAGTTAAAATGTATTTTATTCATTATTAACACTCTACATTTCAAAATAATATTGTTGCATTCTTAACAAGCATAATAATTTCTTTGCATTATTTCATTTATATGCAGAACATTTTTACAACATATGCTTTCATGTTTCATAAACACAAGGCTGGATATAGAACTCCTTTCCAGAGTGAGAGTAATGTTGTATGTAACCTTTTGTGTGAAGATTGGCTTCCATGGACCATTACAGTGCTCCCATCCGTGCAAATCAAGAGCTCAGCAGGCAGGAGCATTTAGTGACATTTCTCTCCCACCTACAAACACTAGAGTGCACCTGAGATCAGTGTTCAACAGGAGAGGTATAAAAGTTCACCAACTGTGAGAAGATCTATTTGAGGTGAAGACAGTTCAGTGCAAAGAGCTTCACTCTTTCCTTCTTTCAGGATAAGCACAACAGTGGGAACTTTCAGAGGCATATTTTATCACTGTGTTTGGATGAGTTCAAATAGAAGAGCCTGTCAAAATAAAAAACCCTTTAATCAGTGACCTACAACCAAAAAAAGGGGGGAGGGGAGGTGAACAGGATGAGGAAATTTGATATTCAAGTATTTAATATTTGTCCTTTTCCACTTCCTAGGGTCCTATGATCTGTGGATCTTTCCCTGAATGCACTTTTACATGATGTAGAACTGGGTTTCCACATTGTTTGCAACCATCTCATATAAACGCAGCTTTAAGTCAAAGTCAGTCTTCCAGAGTTTGCAGAGGGAGTTGGGGAGAAGAGGAAAACTTTCTCCAGGCCAAATGTTAGGAAATGTTGTCTTGTACATGTGGGAGAGAAGGCCTACTGCTTGGCCAGCTTCTTGGATGTTTCTGTACAAAATCACTGTGGCTGATCAAAATCCTATGAGAAATGGCTGCCTGGTTGTCGCTGGGATCTTTGTATCTTGCACTGAGTTGAGAATTCCGATGTGAAAGAGGCCTGAATAGTTCATCTGGTGCACTGGTCCCTGAATCTGTTACAGTGGGCCACACTGGTGGGTCAAAATCATTTGGGAACAGAGTGCCTAAGTTTTGCACGTCCAAAGAGATTAAAGATGATCCCTAATGTCAATGTCATTTTCCCTCACTTGCATTCTGGTTTGTTTTCTTGACTGGAAGACAAAGTGAAGTTGCCACTTCTTATAGCTTTTGTCAGTCTATGACTGTGAGCTGTGTGTGAACAATACCCACCATGAATGATATAGAGGAATAAAAGTTGAGAATGATCATCACCATTAGTAGAAGGCTGCCTCATGTCCAGAAGCCTGCTGGTGGGGGGTCTAGGTTCTACTGCAACACTCCTTCCATTTGGGGGACATGACTGCGAGATCTAACAGGCAGCCTAAGATTTGGTAGTTTTACCAGTGTGGTGGGTACGAGCAAAGGCCAACTACCCTTGAACCTCTGTTTTTTAGCCCTTGGAAAAGAAAAAAGGTTGCACTGTTTTTGGAGATTGCCAACCAGATATCCCAACTCTCGTCTTTAGGAGAGGGCACCATTAAGTGTCACTATTTTCCCTAAGTCAGAGAAGTAAGGCAAATTCTGTTGTATATATGTTTGCCCAGACAAAATGATGTGGAAAATGGTCCAATTAACCAGTCCTAATTAGCTCATATGAGTAACTCAGAAAATTAAGGCCGAGACATATCTATTCCTCTTATAAGCAGACTGTAGCCCTAATATACAGGTAAGAATTTATTGCTCCATTTTATTTTAAATTTGTAGATAGTATATCAGAGATAGAAAATTCAGCTTCTATTTTCCTAGTAAAAATTCAAGTTTTCTCTCCTAAACAAAAGACCTCCTAATATTCCACTTCTACTACAGAAGCAATTTAAAACAAAATAAAACAAATATAACATAGACACATCTACAAAGCAAACAAAATGTTCATCTTTATTCCATGTATCAGATGGTATCATTACATCTTTCTTTCATATACTTCATGATTTTTTACCTTCAATTCTAATTTACAAGAGTAAGGTGTAGATTTTAAAAACTTATTCTAAAATATAAGTAAACTAAATAAACAGATGCTACTCGTTAGATAAAAATCGATTTCCCCCTTTGAGAGAACCAATTAGACATTGCATTGTACATTCAATTATGAACAGAGAGACTATCACTTCTTTTTATATACATACTTCATAAAGTACAGGTAAATTATGGGTGGCTTAACTATTTTGTGCTTTGCAGTTTTCAAATGAAAAACTTTAAAAAATACTGTCTTCATTTTGGGGATTTAAAAAGCAAGGCTCGGAAATGTAAAATGACTTTTGCAAAGTCACGTAGCTTCCTCCTAGAATCCAGGCCTCCTGATTCTCCAGCTACTGCTTTGCTACCATATCCTGAAACAGAGCAGCTGAACTGTATAGTAGGTTGGGAAACATCACATGCTTCAAACTACCCCTTGGTGTTAAGACTTCTTGGTCTACACCAGTGGTGTTTTAGCCTAGTTAATACATAAAAAATATAAAATAAAAGTCACTAAATAACTGTATTTTATCCTTCTGGGAAGAAGGTAGCCTACTTGACTGTATCCAGATGGAAATTCAGAAGTTTGTGTTCCTACCCAAGTTGTATGTGTTGGGTAAGCCAGCAAACACTGTATCTTAGTTTACTCACCTGTGAAAATATTGTGCTGACCTACTTCCTAGGGATAGCTGGGTGAGCTGTTTCATGATTCAAAACTGCTTTGAAAATACAAAGCTCCATTGAAATTATTTGTCAAAAGTTCCTCCTGACTTACACCTTCCTTCTCATGCCCTTCGCTGGCATGTAAGCCCTGCAGACTTTGTATTTTTCTATGTCTGAACTAAAAGTCACAAAATTAAACAGTAATTTTCAAACTGGAAAGATGTAGTTTTGTATTTGGCTCACATAAGAATGGAGTCATTATTTCTCCCAAATGTGAATGTAAAATGTGTGTGGGTGCATGTGTGTGAGTGTGTGCATGTGTTTAACACAACCAGGTAGAAGCCCACTGGGCCTGGAGGATCTTTCAGTTGGGCACTTTCCCTGGCTTCATTTGACACTGTGAAGCTTAACATCACCTGGACATTAAGAATTAGTGGTACAGCCTAAGGTGGGGAGGTAGAGACAGTTCTCTCTTCTGTCTCTCCTCATTCACTTACCCTGCCTCTCTGCCAGTGGGAGGGGAAGTAGAGACAAAGTATCAACAAAGAACCATGGATATAAGAAAGAAAAAGAGATCAGGGAAGGTAAGTCAAGAGTTTGCATGACCTGTTTTCACCAATTAAAATATCATTGAGTGAAAGGAAAAGCCTCCACCAAGAACAGAGTACCTTCTTCTTCCACCCCACTTCAAATCCTGACAGCACTGACAGATGATGAAAAGGTGATGTGGGTGGTCACATTATAGGCCCCACACCCATGGAATGTTAAAACATGGGTATGACATGGATTGGAGGGGTCCCAGCCTTCTAAATTACAGCTGGAATCCTCTTCAATTGCTCTCCCTTCTTTCATATTTCAATATTTTCAAAAAACTCTCAATGTTGATCCTAAGTTTTTGGTTACTGAAATATTTTTCTCCACATATTTCACTTTCCTTGGGCCATAAACATCTTGTAACTTTCCCAATACCTACAACAGTATTCTGTGTAGAGCAGGCAATTGTGAACAACTAATAAAAATAGTTCTAGACGTTATCCAGTGTACATTAATTGTTCTGTGATTCTGGGATTGTATCTCCAGCTCACTCTGGCAATGTGTATACTTTTGTTTAGGTGGATTTCCTTGGTTAATAATCATCCCTAGTATACTCCTAAAGATCCTATAAAACATGGCTTATGCAAAAGAGAATTAATCCTCCTTTTCTGACATGCTCTCATATTCTTTTAGGTTGTTCTTTCAGATTTTTGAGGAAGAAAGAAATCCCTATGGTCTTCTAGTCCAGTTACCCACTAGGTTTACACAATCTCTCCTCAACTTCTCCCTGAGATGGGTTCGCAGTCTCTGGTTGAAGCTGTCCAGGGACAGGGAGAACAGTCTCTCCTGAGGCAGTTTTTCCCCTCTTTGAACAGCTCTATCTTGTAGAAAGGTCTCTACTACATTGAGTGAAAATAAGTCCACCCTTGATTTCTGCCTCATGTAACCAGGAGAATAAGCCTAATGACTCTCAAAAGTCTCCTCCATCTCATAAAGCATTCCTTAGTCTTCTCTCCTACTAGCTAAACAGCCTCACTTCCTTCCAGCAAATAGCTGCTTGGCTGCTATAGATGGTATGCTGTGTGGGATAGAGGTGAAATCCTATGACTCCTAGAACCCTGGAACAGGCCATTTATGGGGGAAAATGTGAGCATTCCACATCTCCTCTCCTTTGCACTCTATGAGCCCATGCCCAGTACTTCTGCTGAGGGCAGGAACTCCAAGTGTGTGCCCAGGCAACTTCTTTGTAAAAAAGTTTTTCTGATACTTATTTTTGAGAGACAGAGAGAATGAAAGAGAGAGAGAGAGAGAGAGAGAGAGAGAGAGAGAGAGCACGAGCATGCACAAGCAGAGAAAGGGAAGAGAGAGGAAGACACAGGATCCAAATCCAAAGCAGGCTCCAGGCTCTGAGCTGTCAACACAGAGCCAGAAACAGGGCTCAAACTCATGAACCATGAGATCATGACCTCAGCTGAAATCAGACACTTAACACCTAGATGCCCTTCAGGCAACTTCTTATTACACTACAGCTTCTACCCTAGGAGCTCATAATTCAAAGTACAAGGAGAAGCACGTTTTCCTCTAATGTAAGATCTAGGTTTAATTTAACTAGTAATAGTAAATACAAGTCATCTAAATGTTTTGGGTATGGTGCCCAACATGGTGAGAGACCATCAAAGTTCTTCATCATTGGAGATGACCATAAAGACAACCAGAGAAAACAAACCAAGTCTGAATAAAGCCAGGCTAGTGAGAGCTATTTCTTGTTTTGTTTTAAAGTTAGTCATAGAATTATGTCCTACAGAGATTAAAGCACTTAACCTCATCACCAATTCCATTCCTTAACTAATGAAGGAGAAATAATTAAGTAGTATGTTCTGTCCTCTTTGGGCTCATGCAGTAAACATTTTGACTTAGGACAGTTTGTGTAAAACAACACTAAACATATTTAAGTGTACTTTATGTGAAGTATCCTGTAATCTTTGATCCTGGGGGAAACAACCATAGGAACATACAAACACACAAGAAATAAAACTCAAAAGTGTGGTATAGGGTCTTCTGGCTTTGGTACATTTCCTTCCATCCTCTCTCTATGAGGTACTGGGCTAGGCACTGAAGATACAGAGTGAACAAGCTCTAGTCTCTGCTTTGACCTCACAGTCGAGATGGGGTAAAGAATCAGCTGTGAAAACCCAGTGTGCTGACTGCTGGAACAGACCTGGTCCTTAAACTGAATTTGGAAAGACGAGTAGTAGGCAGCCTGATAGTTGAAGTAAGGAGGGGCATTAGGGGCAGAAGGAACAGCACATCCAAAAACACTCCTGGAGAGGTAGGAGAAAAATCAGGAAGGAGGGGTGGCACAAGAAAGCTAGGAAGGAGAGAGTGTCAAATGGCACAGGGTCAAGTAAGAGCAGGACTGAAACATGTTCCCTGTCTACTGGCAGGACCCAAGGCACCTGTCTCTGCAACAAGCCTATGGCAGCTGGAGCATTAATGTCATGGAATTGCACAGGGCTGGGGAGACCTAGGAAATCCTCATGGTCAGCCTTCCTCCCAATGTGGGAACCTTTCGATGGCCTTCTAATTGGGGGCATTGAGTCTAAGCTTGTTTACTTCCAGTGTTAGGGAGCCACACCAAATCTCAAGGCCAAGCCAATTTCAGTAGCTAACAAGTTTTTCTTTACAGAGAGAGAGGCTAGGGCCTGATATCTGAGAAAAGATACCCCTGATTTTATGTACCTTAACTTCAGAATGTGGCTTTTCCTACTTGTTGGAATCATTCTCCACTTCATCTTGGGCCCACAGTACCTGATAACTCACAACAGCTACCATTTACTGAACACCTATTATGTGCCAGACACTAGGATAGTGTCAGGGGCTTCATGTATACTTCCTCAGTTAGTCCTCCCAGCAACCCTTATTCAGGTAGGTATACAGATATAGTTCTTTGTTTTTGTAAACCACAGAAACTGATTCAGCTAACTTATACAAAAACACAATATATTGGAAGAACACAGGATAGCTTATAGAATTCAAGAAGCTGAAAAACCAGGCCCCAAGAGGTAATGGCAACCTGGTGGCTCAGGAATTATGAGCAGCTGATGGACAGTCTCTACCATCCTCAGAAGCAATCAGCTCCAAATGTCTTCCATCTACATTTGTGTCACCCTACTCAGGATTACAACCCCAGGGAGGCAAAATCTGACTGCCCAGGGGTAGTCAGTCTACAATGATTGACACCATGACTCTACTTGACATGGGGGAAATGAAGGTGCTTTTACTAGAACAAGGAGAGGGAAATCTGGTTGGACATAAATGACAGCTGTCCATTAGTGCAGATGATGTTTTTTTTTTTTTTCCTTTTTACAGATCAGGAAGCTGCAACTCAGAGAAGCCAAGCAACTCTTCCGCGATTACACAGACAAGAAATGACATGTCCAAGATTTCAACCAAGGCCTTCCAGACTCCAAAGTCCAGATACCTCCTATTCTTCCTGTCCGCCTGAACAAGGCATACCTAGTAAGCTGAAATATTGCTATCAATCCTAGAGCTGGGGCAGTATCCTCAGTTCCCATCCCAGTTCCTAGGGGATGGCTCCAGAAATATCTTTCTGTCCTCACATAAGCTTATCTTGCTGTGAGGAAATAACCATGCTCTGCTGCCCTAGTGCGAGACAAAAGAGACTATAGTGTGTTTCTCCAATGTCTATCCATTGACTGTTTGCCCTGGGAGCAACATACAATACTCCCTTCTCCATATGCTGACCTTCCAAATATTTGAAAACAGCTATCTGTCCCACCCAGATCCTCTCTTCATAAAGCTAAATATCCCTGTTCCTTTAATGATTCCTCATACTGCTATCCCATAAAACCACACGGGGATAATTTCCATATGTTGGCTAATTCTCCAAGACTTACATCAGATGGGAATCTGGCCCTGTATGAAAAGAAACCATTTCCTCTTGCTTTCTCTCTCTGATTCATTAGATTTCATATAAACCTTTCTGATGACTACCTGCTGTTTTCAGATTCCACTACAACCCAAAATGACTCACTAGGCAAAATTCTCATTCTTCAGTCTTCATTTTTCTTTTCCCACCAACCCTGGGCCCTGAAAAGCATCCTTCAGAAGCCACGGCCAATGGGCAATATAGGTCCATGAAAAACACCAAGTTTGATTCCTTTCCATGTTTTAGTTTATATGCAGTCATGTGTCTTTTTAAAATCAAGGTTATTGTTCAATGCAAATAATTTGAAGTTTGAACAGCTGTAATCACATCCTCCAAAGAAAATACTCTGAAAGGCTGTTGAAGGTGTTGTATGACAGACCCTCACCTCAAATCTTTTTGTTCCACTAAAGAAGTAGAGATTTGAAAATTACTTTGAAGTGTTGAGTATTTGTAAAGCATTTCCTCACAAAGACATTAGTTGTGCTGTTTCTGAAACAAAGTGTCTGATAGAAACATCCACAGAACGTAAAAGCTTGAACCAGAAGAAAGAGAAAAAATGAGAATTGCCAATGTAGAAAAAAAAAGTTTAGGGATTTTTCTGGTCAGAGTCTTATAGCCAGGCAACTCAGAAGACTGGAGCCATCATAGTCTAGAATTAAATAAGTACTGAAGAGCTGCACTGAAGGTAGGCTCAGCATGTGATCAGCCACAGTCAAATATTTCCATCCTTTTGCTCTTCAGAAGATGATTCAAAATCCCCCATTTATGATCTGCACATCATAGAAAATCAACTGAATACAAACAGTGACATTTGTTGTCTGGGCTCTGCCATCAGCCATGTATCTTTGGACAAATTACTATATGATTTTGAAGGTCCCTTCCCCAAAACCGTTGGTCAGTGACCATTTCTCTAGGGAGATGATCTTTAAGAACAAGTCTGTGGTAAGAGGAAGGGGCAGTTTCTATTTCTACATTGTGTTGTTCCAGCTAGAATAAAGGGACAGAGTTTCTCCCAGTTCTCTGTTTGACTAGACTTAATATGTGCAGGCTGAAGAATAAACTGCTAAATGGAGCTGGTTGCTTCTGTGGTCATCAGCCATCAGGTTTATGGAATGATGAACCTTAGAATTGGAAGGCTCATTAGAAGTCATCTTTGCCTGATGCAAAAATGTTCACAAGACTTAGTATAGTGGGTACTTCAACACATTAGGGTAGGACTCCTGCCACTTCCAAAGCAGCTCATTTTATTCTAAGATGGTTCTAAATGTTATACCTCTTCTATATTGAACATAAATCCACCATCTGTTGGTCTAGAGTCAAGGAGAATAATAATTGCAACATCCCTAAACTTTCCAGTATCTTTCGACTGCTCTTCATATCACACAATTCCCAGACTCTTCACTTCCTTGGTCACTTTTTTAGCACATAGCTCACTTTGTTCAAATTCCTCGTGCATAATTAGAATCTAGTCCTTCCACTAGGTGAGCTTCCTAGTTATATGTAGTAGTCTAGAGTTTAAACTTTATGAGGGCAAGAGCTGTATTTGTTTCATCAGCAACTAATAATGCCTAAAATGGTGTAAGTACTCAAAAAATATTCTCTGGGGATGCCTGAGTGGCTCAGTCAGTTAAGTGTCTGACTCTCGTTTTCAGCTCAGGTCATGATTTCATGGTCGTTAACATTGAGCCTCGCATCAGGCTCTGCACTGACCATGGAGGCTGCTTGGAATTCTTTCACTTCTCTGCCCCTCCCCTACTCATGTGTGTGTGCACAAAATAAATGAACATTAAAAAAAAATTCTCTGAATGAAAGATTCTTTGACCTTCTCTTTAAGTTCCTTTGGGTAGAACTACAAGGAATGCCAAAAGTCCATTTTCCTCCTAATGGATGGGAAATCATGCCCTTTGTGTTTTAATTTGAATAAAGGAATAGCTCTAGCAAGCAGAGCCAGATTAGACCTGCTGGAAGGCTGATAATACACTTTAAAATGTTAAACTACATGGAAACATCAATACCAGAGAATAATTCAAACTTGGACAACTTTGCCTCAACATGTGTTGTACTGATGTTTTCCAGTACCTTTGTGATTCATACAACTTTCTAGGATCTTTTGATTAGCATGAGAAAAATTCATAAATCAGCAAGAAGAGGAACTTTGGAATTGTGCCTTACTTGGTATGTTAAGAAATCACCTGAATTTGCAGAAGACCACCACTGGAATCTGGCTACATAGCTGAACTGGATAATTCACTAATTGCACTGCTGTGTTCCCCTTTAAGTGAGTTTTGGATGGGTGTATGTGTAAGTATTCCATGGGAGTACTATAGTTGTCAAATTTTTTATGTTCACTTGAAAAGCAAAGAACACAAAAGCCCTGTGAGTTCATCTCAACATTTTTGGCCTCCATGAACAGACTTTGGCTTGTCCTAGACCAATAGGAGATCCAGGTCTTGTCTCCACCACACCCAAGTGCAATACAGGAATTAACTCTCTGGGAAGTACTGTTGATCAGCAGGCATCGCCCACTAAGGACAATAAAATAATCTATTAATGGGATTTACTATCCCACCTACAACTTCCCGTTTTAGTAAAATTAAGTTAATGTGAACATATTTTTTGGTAGTATACTCACAGTGGGCTTGCTCTCACCAGCTTTGTGTGTGTGTTTGTATGTGTACATGTGAATTTAGTTTCATTTCACACTTTCACAAATAGCAAGGAGACAAATAGCAAGGAGACAAATAGCAAGGAGACATGCAGAAGGCATGGCAACCAGTACTCCAGTTCTGGCAAAGAATTACAAACCAAAGGAAAGCAGCTTAAAAGCTTTTTTGGCCCCTCATATTATTATTAAGCTAAGCCTAATGAGGATATGAGGGGGGAAAGGAGACGCTATACCATCCAAAGAAACTAACCTGAAACTATTTAGAGACATGGTATATACAGTTTCTATTAAAAAAAAAAATGAGTTCTCAATATCTTCTTTTCCTAAGGTTTGAAATAATCCTTAAAGCCAATATAATTACAGCATTTACTTCTAGTCAACATTTCCTGTGTTAGCTTTCTCCAACCTCAACCCTGTATATTCTCTAACACTAGAAACCACCTCGTTTAAACTAAAAAATAAATACAGTAAAAAAATAAAAAACCCTCAATCGTATATGGTTCTAATTTTTAGCAAAGACCAACGGTTGATTATAGAAAACAGAAACTAAGTAACTAACAACAAAATCTGTTCTCTACTTGGTGATCCCGGGCTGACCCTCTTCTAAGATGACTTCTATTGTTGCAACTGGGAAGCAATATCTATTGAGGGACAGGATTCTGTCCATAAAGAAATGACTATAATTCACAGGAAAGATTAAATGTTCACTAGCAAGCTTTTCATTTTTCCTAAACTTCCTAGACCAAAACTTCACTAGACTCTATCTCTGCAATTTCCACAGAAGGATTTCACTAAGAGTTTTGGCTGTCTTTCTTCCAGCTCCTATTGCTGTTGGTTGGAATTCTCCAAGGCATTCTGACTCACTCTAGAGACTGAGAGTAGGGGCCTCCACATTGTGAAGTTCAAGGTTTCAATAAAAGAAGGCCAGACAGTGTAACCACAACTGGTTAAATAAAGGCCCAGAGGAAAAGGCAAAGTAATTATGGGGAAAACCCCCAGGTTTTACGGAGGACTTGTTGATTTCAGTTTTCTTTTTTGCTTTTATTCAAATAAAAGGTTTAGTGTAAGGTGTTTACATGTGCCTTCTTGACCTTCCAAGTGATTACTGAAATGTATGCAGTGGGAAGACTTTAATGCCAAACTATCTATCTCTAAAGAATCAGA
This sequence comes from Suricata suricatta, assembly GCF_006229205.1. Taxonomy (NCBI): domain Eukaryota; kingdom Metazoa; phylum Chordata; class Mammalia; order Carnivora; family Herpestidae; genus Suricata; species Suricata suricatta. The sequence goes on along the minus strand of NC_043701.1, from coordinate 77,731,920 downwards.
TCATTACAATTTTTGGTGCACAGAGGACAAGCAAAGAGCAGAACACTCCATTGTAATGGTATTTACTTGTTTATAGGTCTGTCTCTCCTACTCAGCTGGAAACTTTATCAAAGGCAAGAACTGTGCCCTTTCTTTCTTTTATCCCCAAAGCCTTGTTGAATGCCTGGTACATAGCCAATAAATATTTGTCAAATTAATCAACAAGGTAAATTGAAAGTACACTATTAGTGTTAACTGTTATTACTGGCAAGACCTTCTGTAGGCAAGAAAACGAGCCCACTATGGCTCTGGTAACCACTGTGTCTTTTGAGGTCCAACATTAAGCCCCGTTTCATTCTCCTTGCCAAGTATGGAGCCTAAGAAGGTCTCAGTTTGATTTCCATATTTGGATCATGCTGAGTGCAGACCCCAATTCTATAATCCATTTCCTTCTGAGGCTGTTGGCATCTCTGGAGTCAGGAAGTAACATCTGCTTCAGTGAGCTGATTACCAATGAGAAAAAAGAGGTAAAGGCCAGCATTAGGTGGGGTCTGGCTTAGCTTCAAAGCAGGCATATGGCTTGTATCTTAATGAGAGAGTTTACATATTCAGGAAAGATACATCTGAAGGGCAAATTAACTGGTTCAAGACCAAGTGCATAAATAAAATCTTGCTGATTAGATTTCTCTAAGTCAATTACAAACTATCTGTAAAATCCTGCATATTTCTGTTTCTCTCTCAGTTCCCACTGCATCACTTTAGTTGGGGCCCCAGTTGCCTCAAGTCTGGATTACTACAGTGGTTCTTCATGTCATCTACCTTTGCTGGATGTCTCTTTGCACCAAATCTGATCCACAAACCACAATGTTAATCTCCCTAAAACACTATTTTCATCTGCTCAAAAACCATCAAGGTGTTCCCTCTGGTCCTGGCATTCCCTCTGGTCCTATTCTCATGAGTGTCTGCTCTTAATCCACATTTTTATTCTACTTTACAACAGAGTTCCAATCCAGATCTCCATCCCACCAGACTGGTTGGTCCACTCATTCATACAGTCTCCTGATTCCTTTCTGCTATCTTTATTTGTCCTATTTGCTTACAAAGTCCTACTTACATTGCTTTTACTTTTCCAAGTGGTGCCCACCCTTCCAGGCTCAGTTTCAGCCCCATTGATTCCACAAGGCCTTCTGTCATCATTCCAGCCATCAACAACACTTCCATTTTTGAACAATTAAAGAACTACAGAACACTGGGAAGGGACTAATGTATATCTATATTTTAAATATACTTTTTCAAATGTCCTTTATTCAAACATAATTCAGTGGGGTAAAAGCATAGGTTCTTCAGAAATCTCAGTGTCATCTCACAGACTGCCCAGTGTGGAGACCTCTTTGGTACAGAGAAGAGACTCAATCTAATAAGATAAAACTAGTATGGTGGGATGAGACGCCCTACCCACTTCATCCTCTTTGTACCTTCCCATTGTTGTCCCTTTTAATTAAAACACTGCATTAAATGAGTGAGCAGTATCAGAGAAAGGTTTAAGTCTCAAGAGAACTCTACTCTGAAATATGGGAAGTTCCATGTGAAAAGGTTCTGCTAATTTGGATCTGAACGGCAATAGCTTGAAATGGGACTAACGGTTTGTTATATGGAGTGGTGGCAGCATGAAGCTGAGTTCCCCAAAGATAAATGTGAAGAAAAACATGCAGGAGGGAATCCAAGAGAAAAGGTATTCCCAGGCATCCATGCAAGGCAGAGACAACATAGAAGATGGCTTGAGGAATACAATAGCAGTGACAACAAAATCCATCCCTATCCTTTGGACTCTATATTGATTTCTGGAGAGCTATGAGTGAGACTGGATTATTCCTGGTGGCAGAGGGAGCATGTACTCATTTTCAGGAGAAATAGATAATACTCCAGGCTGTAAGGGACTAGAGCTGGGGACTTTGTCAAAGAGATTCTCCTATGGAAACATAAGGGGGAGGTAGTCTGGTGGTGGTAGAGACAAACATGACATGGGGGGAAAATCCAGCTGAATGGTTTATGTAGCTATAACAGAACGGAAGAACATTTACCTAATGGCAAGTATATACATTTTAGTGGAAATGCCTAAAAGAAAATATCCTCAAAAATGCTAGTCTGGGGTACCTGGGTTCCTCAGTCAGTTGAGTATCCAACTCTTGGTTTCAGCTTAGGTCATGATCTCAGGGTTTCTGGGATCAAGCCGCACACTGGGTTCTGTGCTGATAGCATGGAACATGCTTGGGATTCTCTCTCTCCTTTCTCTCTCTACCTCTTCCCCTACCTTGTGTTCATGTATATGCTTTCAATCTATAAATAAATAAATAAATAAATAAATAAACTTAAAATTTTTTTGTAAAAAATTTAAGTTTAGACTTAAACCTAAAGTCTAACCCTTGTCACTTATTCCATGAGCATTCTTTTGTTTGTTTGTTTATTTAGAGAGAGAAAGAGAGCAAGCAGGGGAGAGGCAGAGAGAGAGGGAAAGAATCCCAAGCAGGCTCTGCTTTCTTTTTTTCTAATTATTCTATAACCACAACAAACTCATACAGAGAATGCCCTGTATAAAACAACACAATAAAAGGTTTAAAGATTGAGGTGTTCCCCTAGGCAAGGCTGAAGATTTCAGTCTCTGGTATTTGGTATTTAGGCTGCAGTCCTTGTTTTTGGATGGATCACTAGGTGTGTGAGACAGTCGATGGGATTAACCAGGTTTAAACACAAGAATGGCCACCTGGTCCAAGTAGAAGTAGATGAAGTGTTTGGTTTCATGTGTCACATAACTACCGAAGTTCCTCCCCACAATGCAGTGCCAGGTGGGGTTGTACCTCTTGTCAAGTTCCTTCTTAATATGGGGCGCAATGTCCTTCTTATGTTGTATTTCTCCAACTTGGGACTCAAACTCATGAACCACCAGATCATAACCTGAACTAAAACCAAGAATTGGACACTTTAAACCAATTGAGCCACCCAAGTGTCCTTATTCCATGAGCATTTGGGCACTTATGCAAAGCCTTGTTTTTAAGAATGTTTTTAAAAACATTTTTGATGGCCACCCAAACTAAAAAATACCTTACACAAGCTAATGACTAGTGGAAAAAAATACTAAGGTAAATACAATGCATTTTTATTATTTTCTAACCTAGTAGGGTCTTTTCAATTAAAAAATGCTGATTAAAAGCTACTAAATTGGCTTCATGACCCACTAAGGAGAAAACTCTGTTAGAGCATTTATGCATGGCTGACTTTGAAGACTATAAGAAGAGTTGAGAGAGACTAAGACCTAGTTCCAAGAATGTTCTAAGGAATTTCCAGTAATACCATTGGTGTATGGTTGTAAACTCTTCTTATAACTTAGAATTTTGAAAAATTTTTTATTTGAGAGCGAGAGCACACTCACTCAAGTGGGTGAGGGGCAGAGAGAGAGAGAGAGAGAAAGAGAGAGAGAGAGAGAGAGAGAGAGAGAGAGAGAGAGAGAATCCCAAGCAGGCTTCATGCTGTCAGTGAGGAGCTTGATATGGGCATCAAACCAATGACCCTGGGATTGTAACCTGAGTTGAAATCAAGGGTGGGATGCTTACCCAACTGAGCCACTCTGCTGCCCCTTATAACTTTTAAACTATATCCTTTATTCCTTTGACCCTGTAAGTGGAGGCAAACTCCTTGAGAAACCACACAAGGGTGGAGGGACTGCTTCGGGACATGAGAGTAACCTAGAATCTGGGAGTCTGTATATCATGCCACAGTGGTTCTTGGAGGGAGGACAGATGTTCATAGCAGACCAAAGCTCACTCTCTGAAGGCCAGACCATGTCCTTATATTCTCTTTCGCACCCAATATGTTCCTATTCATTTTACACGGTAAAATGTCTGACCACACATTTTTAGATTAATACATTCTAGAATAGTGGCTTTCAAATTTTAAAAAAGTATTCTTTTTTGCGATAAAGGTGTGCTCACATTTCTGATCATACACCCTAGACTCTCTCTTATCTACCTTTCCATTGGTGAATATCTGATCTAGGATATTAACAGAAGAGGAAATGAGCATTTGTTAAAAATCATTAAGCTTTAGGCATACAGTGAGGCTCTTGGGTGGCTCAGTTGGTTAAGCATCTGACTTTGGCTTAGGTCATGATCTCAGGGCTTGTGAATTTGAGCCCCACGTTGAGCTCTGTGCTGACAGCTGAGTGCTTGGAGCCCGCTTTAGATTCTGTGTCTCCCCCTCTCTCTGCTCCTCTCCCCACTTGCACTTTGTCTCACTCTCAAAAAAAAAAAAAACATTAAAAAAAAAGATACTGGGGCACCTGGGTGACTCAGTCAGTTAAGCATATGAGTTCGGCTCAGATCATGATCTCACATCTCATGTGTTTGAGCCCCGCATTGAGCTCTGTTCTGACAGCTCAGAGCCTGGAGCCTGCTTCATATTCTGTATTCTCTCTCTCTCTCAAAAATAAATATACATTAAAAAAATTTTTTTTAAAGAGTTTCAAGCATATAGTACAGCTGAACTAATTCAAATTATTCAGAAAATTTATGGAATAGGTACTATTTTCCCCATTTTAGACAAAAAAAAAAAATCCCTGGAACTCTATGAGGGTAGGAGATTTAATGATTAAGGACCCAGAGCTAGGATAATTCAAAGCCAGGATTTGAACCCACATCTAGATGATTCTGAAGCTTACATTCTCTCCATAACTTCAGAAAAACTCATACAAGGAAATCAGGACTTTATGGTCTGGTGAGACAAATACTGATTTGGATACAGGGATTAGCTCTCTCAAAGTTCTCCTGTAACCTGGGCATATTGGTTAGCCTCTTTGAGTCTTGGCTTTTCCAGTTCTAAAATGGGGATCATGCCCTCCTCACAATAAGAACATTGTGAAGATTAAATGAGATTATTTACATGAATTAAAAACTGTGGGCTATTTTATAAATGTAAGATATCACATAATGCCATGTCTTCCTATAAGGAATGATGACAAATGTGATAACTGTTGAAAATTATCTAGCATCCTGCCTAAAAAATGATATATGCTCAATAAATTTTCCTTTCCTTTTCTTCTTTCTTAAGACATTATGTGAGAAATCCATAGTAAAGCAACCCAATAAAACCATGTAGGCTATTCTGGAAAGATCCATGGCAAATATGCCAAGTGGTACCCACTTGGGGTAGGGAGACGTACAGCTTGAAAGCCCAACTTTAGAAGATAAATACTCACTGATCTACTTCTACTTTGGAATCCTGTCTAAAGATTACATGAGTGGCAACCAATGGTGAAGGTTTAAGTTCAGGTTGCCAAGAAGCAATTTCAGAAAGGACTTCTTTGCCTTTGGAAAAGAAATGAGATCCTAGCTCAAGCAGCAATTCCATTCCTGTCATCTTAGGTAAACCTTGCATTAACTTGGGGAAAGATCAAGGGACAGGAGATAGTTTTGTTCCTATTCAAAGTAAGGGTCATTACAAATATTTAACTGCTTTCCAGTATTAGTAGGTGTCATCTTCTTCAAATGGTCTCCCAGTTCTCCTGATGCCTCAACTCCTCCTCACTACCAGAGTATACTATAGTTTATTATAGATTTCACAACTAGTCTCTCTTGGTCACCTGAAAATCAGAGGGCCAAGGGAACGAAGACCTGCTTTTTCAAATCCTCTCTCTTGTCCAGCATTTCTGCCATCGCTGCTGGATTTCCAAGATAATCACTTACAAGTCACATTCCTTTTTCCTGTCACTTCTTCTCAAGTTCATTTCATAGGTGTCTTCCTCTATTTATGTACTCTGTTCCCCAGTTCATACAGAAGCTCTGCTTGAGAGTGTTGCTGAAGAGAATTCTTAGCCCTGGCTCACATGAAACAGAAGAGAAGAAATTCTGTTCAACTCCCTGCTAAGGGCCAATTTCAAGATGGGGCAGAGAGAACATTTTTATGGTTTGAGACAAAATGGATCTTTTGCCACTGAAAAGATCCCACAGGTAGGGCTGGGAAGATCTAATGTTATCTCTCAGGGTTGTGAGAAACAAGTGAGTTACTGGAAGTAAACATACCTTCTAAACCATCAAGTATTTTACAAATGCAAGAGAGGTTTTGTGTCACAGACTAGAGAGCCCAAGACTAATTCCTCTCCTTTCCTATGCTCTGACTGGCAGAGAATAGATGTAAAGATAATACATCAAAGAGAACCAAGTGTAGACTACAAATGACAGAGAAGACATCCAACATGCTTCAAACTGCAGGGATTGGTAATATCTAAATTAAAGAGCACAATGTGGACCTGAAGTCAACATGGAATTGCTCTAATGCTATCTTTTTTCTTCATGTTTTTTTTTATTTATTTTTGAGGGACACAGAGAGACAGCATGAGCAGGGGAGGATCAGAGAGAGAGAGGGAGATACAGAATCTGAAGCAGATTCCAGGCTCTGAGCTAGCTGTCAGCACAGAGCTTGACACGGGGCTTGAACCCATGAACTGTGAGATCATGACCTGAGCTGAAGCTGGACACTTAACCGACTGAGCCATCCGGGTGCCCCATTCTAATACTGTCTTGAATCCAGGCCATTAGATTTACCTGACTGGTGACTCAATCTATGGAGCAGGCTCTAACTGCATTTACCCAATCAGCTGTGGACCTGGGAGCAGAAAGGAGGCCTTCATGAGCTGCAGCGGGGAGAGAATCTACCACAAACAAAATAAAAAACAAAACACAGCCCATAAATGATATGAGTTCTGACCCATCATCTCACTTTCTCATATCAAAAGGAGGGACCTGGGTGAATAAAATAAGGTCCCTAACCATCTCCTATAATGGAAATTTAAGGGGTGGGAGATAAAGGTTCTCTCTTTCTCAACATTCCTTGCAAGAGACAAGCACCATAATTTATATTTCTCCATGCAAAGCAAAGAGACTCATAATTAATTTGGGTAACTGACTTTTCTGTTGAATCCTAGTCTTACAATTATCTTCCTTAGATTTGGTTCACTATGATGACTTTGGAACTGTACTGTAACTAAAAGTACAAGTTCAGGATCAAAAGTGATAAAGATCAAGAAGTTCATAATGGGTGGGTAAAGGAGAGGTAAAGAAGCATTTAGGTTGTTTTAGTGAGTTATAGTTACCCAATATATTACATACACTTGCAGTAACAATATACACTTAGAGTCATGAACAAGCCTTACTCTTAAAATTCTTATAGAAAAAATAATTTTGTTATGATCTTAAATTTGATAGCCACACCCCCTTTTCTCACTGAAACAACTGTTTTTGTAACACAGGTTTCCTCAGGGAAATGATAACCATATTATGGCAGAGTATATTTTGTTCACTGAATAACAGCTATGTATCTGCCATGTGTTAGGCACCATGAGGGATTCAGAACTGAACAAGATGGAGTTTATGCTCTAAATAGCCATCGGGAGAGAAAATGGAAAGCCAATAATAATGTGAGCTAAATGTGTAGAGCTATAAATCAGATGAGAATGGGTAAGTGTTCAGGTAGGGTATATTAAGAAATTGGGTGATTACTAATTTGGGTAGTGTTTTGGGAGGAACAGAGAGACCCAGTAAGGACTCCAGGGAAGAGGCAGCGTTTGAGCTGTCTTTGAAAGGTGGGTATAATTTAGACATATAAAGAGAAGAGGTAAGACATGATGGGGGAAAGGAGTAGTGAGAAAGGCACGAATGGGACATAAATTATAAAGAGTAGCTCTGGCTAACTAGACTGTGGGGCTCGTCAAGGAAAATATGATATAAAAAGTAGAAAAAATATAGAGGAGAACTCTTCATGCCAGACCAGGAATTTTGGATTACACCTTCCACTAGCACTGGGGCTTTAAGACAAACCCGGGAGCAAACTTCAGGATCTCTTGCCTGTTTGGAATGTATAAATGTTGGCTTTTCCTGCAAAGGACTGGAGGTGGAGGGAAGCTCTTTGGAAGGCTGTCATAATAGTCCAGACAGCTGGACACAGGTAGCTGTGAGGACCACAAGCAGGGAATGATGGGAAATGTATTGTTCAGAGAGAACTGATGGGATTTGATACACTTGATGTCAACCCAGAAAATGCCATGACTCATTTACTATTAACAGATATTCCCCTCAGCAATGTAATTTGTAAATCAGTTTTTATTGAGAATAGAAATAAAATTATTTCAGTAAATACAAGTTGGCTTCAACCCACTGATTTTCAAGCACTGCTTACTGTGCTGTCCCATTTTCAGAAATATGTAACACTGTAGACAACAACTTGCCAGAAGTTTGAAACCTGGCTCTCCAACTCAGCTTGCTCCCAAGCTGCCCTTGTTTCATCCTCCACATAGAGGGCTGCCTATACATTTCCTTTGCACAGAGAGTCTCATGGCTATAAAACAGTTTGAGAATCACTAACTAATCCAAACTTCATAAGTGAAGAAATTCAAAGGACGCCTCAATTTCTGGACTTTAGGTCAGATGACAAAAGAAAAAAGATAATAAGTCCCCATTCCATATGCTGAATTCTCAATTTTGCTTTCAATGTTGTAATACCTGCTGTGTCATTATTATTCTGTTTTTCATCTTGTTACAATATTAACATAAGAGCTGGTTATAGATTTATCAGTATTCAGATGTGGAAAAATCAATCATTTACAAAAATAATGCCAGCATCTAGCTAGAGAGCTGCAGAGCCACAACTGGAGAAAACGAGAAATCCTTGCCTGGGTGTTCTCTATCTTAATTATTTGTGTGCAGTATCTTTTTACTCAAATAGCTAATATCCCATTAACAACTCACATTGCTGAGTCAGGTAATTACGAATTTCTATTTGTGGCTGGGAAGATTTTTTTTTAAACAAAATAACTACAATGCACTAATCCTCATGGGAGGTTGTTGGCATAATCAAGAGATAATTTAGAAATCCAAAAATGGGTCTGAAGGGTCAAAGACAAAAGATAAGTAAAGTGCATCATCCTTTTAACAAACTCATGCTCCCTCAAAGTATCTGAAAATGTTAATAATATTACACAAATTATTAAATTTATAAAGAGGATTAATGGACTGCAGCTTTGGCAAAATTCAGTTGAGCTCTTATGGTATGCTTCACATTTTGTGATGACACAGTGTGTTTCATTCTCCCTCCTCACACCATACTAGGGTTTCTCAAACTCTAATGCACACAGAGATCAGCACGGTATCTTGTCAAAATGCAGACTGTGATTTAGTAGGTGTGGATGGGACCTGGGATTCAGATGATGCAGCTGGTCCAGGAACTACATTTTAAGTAGCAAGTCTGTAAATCCTTCTCCATTCTGACTCTATGGAGTCTGGACATTTACCATTAGACTTCCTACATCCATATTGCAGACAATTTTTTCTCAAAAAAAGTGCTCCTAAAATTCTAGGGAATAGTGGTTACTGCTAAGGGGATATGGTAGGGTCAAGAAATAGACTCAATATACATGGCTAGGACACTGTACCATTCTACAGTTTCATTTCTATGGGTTTGACATATAGGCTATTGCTTGAAGAAAGAGCTCCAAGGCTTGAAAGGGAAAATATATCTGTAAATGATGGTTCTAGATTTTTCCATATTCTCTCTTCAGATAAAGCTACTATTTTCTCAGAACTTACAGTGTACCAGGTCTACGCAAAGAAACTGCCCAAGGTCACATATTTGAGAAGCAGTGGAGAAGACAGGATGGGATCCTTGAGTTGTCTCATATCACCTACGCTATTCCGCATGCACCATGCTTCCTGCCGTTCTGTTTCTATGGTGTGTCTTAGCCTCAAGGAGCCTAGTGCTCTGCTTTCTCTGGGAAGAACTAAACATTATGAGAAATTATTCAAGACTAATGGATTCTGGGAGAGGAGCCAAGATGGCGGGGAGGAAGGGAGCTCTGTAAACTTAGTCTGCCCCATCGATCGAACTGAGAAGGACATTACTCTCATCTGCAAGAGTGGAAGGAGAAAATACGGACTCCAGAAGGAAGAGAACCTGAAGGATACCTGAGTAAGTGAGTGCGAACTGGGGAGATTGGAAAACGGGCTAGCCTGAGACGGGCAGGGGAGGTGGGAGCCCCAGCCCAATGCGGGGCAAGCGCACGGAGCCAGAGAGACAAAGGGAAGAGACAGAGAGACTGAACACGCTCATAGTACTGTCTATGGGGAAGAGGTAAAGAACGCTTAACCATGCTTGGAGAGAGAAGCTCACTCCATAGATAACTGCTGGGTAGCCTAAATCTTGAACCCAGGTGGCGCAAGGAAAGGAACAGCTTCCAGCCCTGCACCATCTTGGCGAGGAGGCGACCACCTCAGCGGCGGTGTCAGGGGTGCTCACTTCGACCTCGGTTTTGGGAGTGGGAGCACGCACCTCATTTCCAC